>NC_055695.1:35272709-35392496 GCF_017639745.1 Melanotaenia boesemani | reverse complement strand
CCACCTTGCTAGTACCGGGTCGTCCTCTTCATCAGGTCTATCTTCTAGTACCGGGTCGTCCTCTTCATCAGGTCCAGCCTTCTAGTACCGGGTCGTCCTCTTCATCAGGTCTATCTTCTAGTACCGGGTCGTCCTCTTCATCAGGTCTACCTTCTAGTACCGGGTCGTCCTCTTCATCAGGTCATCCTTCTAGTACGGGTCGTCCTCTTCATCAGGTCCACCTTCTAGTACCGGGTCGTCCTCTTCATCAGGTCTACCTTCTAGTACCGGGTCGTCCTCTTCATCAGGTCCTATCTTCTAGTACCGGGTCGTCTCTTCATCAGGTCCACCTTCTAGTACCGGGTCGTCCTCTTCATCAGGTCTATCTTCTAGTACCGGGTCGTCCTCTTCATCAGGTCCACCTTCTAGTACCGGGTCGTCCTCTTTATCAGGTCCTCCTTCTAGCACTGGGTCGTCCTCTTCATCAGGACCTCCTTCTAGTACCGGGTCGTCCTCTTCATCAGGTCCACCTTACTAGTACCGGGTCGTCCTCTTTATCAGGTCTATCTTCTAGTATCGGGACGTCCGCTTCATCAGGTCTATTTTCTAGTACCGGGTCGTCCTCTTCATCAGGTCCACCTTCTAGTACCGGGTCGTCCTCTTCATCAGGTCCATCTTCTAGTACCGGGTCGTCCTCTTCATCAGGTCCACCTTCTAGTACCGGGTCGTCCTCTTCATCAGGTCCTATCTTCTAGTACCAGGGTCGTCCTCTTAATCAGGTCTATCTTCTAGTACCGGGTCGTCCTCTTATCAGATCTATCTTCTAGTATTGGGTCGTCCTCTTCATCAGGTCCACCTTGTAGTACCGGGTCATCCTGTTCATCAGGTCCTCCTTCTAGTACCGGGTCGTCCTCCTCATCAGGTCCACCTTGTAGTACAGGGTCGTCCTCTTCAACAGGACCGCCTTCTAGTACCGGGTCATTCTCTTATCAGGTCCTCCTTCTAGTACCGGGTCGTCCTCTTTATCAGGACCACCTTCTTGCACCGGGTCGTCCTCTTCATCAGGTCTATCTTCTAGCACCAGGATCGTCCTCTTCATCAGGTCTATCTTCTAGTACCGGGTCTTCCTCTTCATCAGGTCTATCTTCTAGTATCGGGTCGTCCTCTTCATCAGGTCCACCTTCTAGTATCCGGGTCGTCCTCTTCATCAGGTCCACCTTCTAGTATCGGGTCGTCCTCTTCATCAGGTCTATCTTCTAGTACCGGGTCGTCCTCTTCATCAGATCCACCTTCTAGTACCGGGTCGTCCTCTTCATCAGGTCTATCATCTAGTACCGGGTTGTCCTCTTCATCAGGTCCATCTTCTAGTACCGGGTCGTCCTCTTCATCAGGTCCACCTTGCTAGTATCGGGTCGTCCTCTTTATCAGGTCCACCTTGTAGTATCGGGTCGTCCTCTTCATCAGGTCTATCTTCTAGTAACGGGTCGTCTTCTTCACCAGGTCTTTCTTCTAGTATCGGGTCGTCCGCTTCATCAGGACCTCCTTCTAGTACAGGGTCGTCCTCTTCATCAGGTCCACCTTCTACTACCGGGTCGTCCTCTTTATCAGGTCTATCTTCTAGTACCGGGTCGTCCTCTTTATCAGGTCCTCCTTCTAGTACCGGGTCGTCCTCTTTTTCAGGACCACCTTCTTGCACCAGGTCGTCCTCTTCATCAGGTCTATCTTCTAGCACCAGATCGTCCTCTTCATCAGGTCCATCTTCTAGTACCGGGTCTTCCTCTTCATCAGGTCTATCTTCTAGTATCGGGTCGTCCTCTTCATCAGGTCCACCTTCTAGTATCGGGTCGTCCTCTTCATCAGGTCCACCTTGTAGTATCGGGTCGTCCTCTTCATCAGGTCTATCTTCTAGTAACGGGTCGTCTTCTTCACCAGGTCTTTCTTCTAGTACCGGGTCGTCCGTTCCATCAGGACCTCCTTCTAGTAGCGGGTCGTCCTCTTCATCAGGTCCACCTTCTACTACGGGTCGTCCTCTTTATCAGGTCTATCTTCTAGTACCGGGACGTCCGCTTCATCAGGTCTGTTTTCTAGTACCGGGTCGTCCTCTTCATCAGGTCTATCTTCTAGTACCGGGTCGTCCTCTTCATCAGGTCTATCTTCTAGTACCGGGTCGTCCTCTTCAACAGGACCGCCTTCTAGTACCGGGTCGTCCTCTTCATCAGGTCCTCCTTCTAGTACCGGGTCGTCCTCTTCATCAGGTCCTCCTTCTAGTATCGGGTCGTCCTCTTCAACAGGACCGCCTTCTAGTACCGGGTCGTCCTCTTCATCAGGTCCACCTTCTAGTACCGGGTCGTCCTCTTAATCAGGTCTATCTTCTAGTACCGGGTCGTCCTCTTAATCAGGTCCACCTTCCAGTACCGGGTTGACCGCTTCATCAGGTCTATCTTCTAGTACCGGGTCGTCCTCTTCATCAGATCTATCTTCTAGTATTGGGTCGTCCTCTTCATCAGGTCTACCTTCTAGTACCGGGTCATCCTCTTCAGCAGATCGTCCTTCTAGTATCAGGTTGTCCGCTTCATCACGTCTATCCTCTAGTACCGGGTCGTCCTCTTCATCAGGACCGCCTTCTAGTATCGGGTCTTCCTCTTCATCAGGACCACCGTCTAGTACCCGGTCGTCCTCTTCATCAGGTCTATTTTCTAGTACCGGGTCGTCCGCTTCATCAGGACCACCTTCTAGTACGGGGTCGTCCTCTTCATCAGGTCCACCTTGTAGTAGCCGGTCGTCCTCTTCATCAGGTCCTCTTCATCAGGTCCACCTTGTAGTACCGGGTCGTCCTTTTCATCAGGTCCTCCTTCTAGTATCGGGTCTTCCTCTTCATCAGGACCACCTTCTAGTACCCGGTCGTCCTCTTCATCAGGTCTATTTCTAGTACCGGGTCGTCCGCTTCATCAGGACCACCTTCTAGTATCGGGTCGTCCTCTTCATCAGGGTCTATCTTCTAGTACCGGGTCGTCCTCTTCATCAGGTCTATCTTCTAGTATCGGGTCGTCCTCTTCAACAGGACCGCCGTCTAGTACCGGGTCGTCCTCTTCATCAGGTCTATCTTCTAGTACCGGGTCGTCCTCTTCATTCAGGTCTATCTTTCTAGTACCGGGTCGTCCTCTTCATCAGGTCCACCTTGTAGTACTGGGTCGTCCTCTTCATCAGGTCCTCCTTCTAGTATCGGGTCGTCTTCTTCAACAGGACCGCCTTCTAGTACCGGGTCATTCTCTTTATCAGGTCCTCCTTCTAGTACCGGGTCGTCCTCTTTATCAGGACCACCTTCTAGTACCGGGTTGTCCTCTTCATCAGGACCGCCTTCTAGTATCGGGTCTTCCTCTTCATCAGGCCACCTTCTAGTACCCGGTCGTCCTCTTAATCAGGTCTATTTTCTAGTACCGGGTCGTCCGCTTCATCAGGACCACCTTCTAGTACCGGGTCGTCCTCTTCATCAGGTCTATCTTCTAGTACCGGGTCGTCCTCTTCATCAGGTCTATCTTCTAGTATCGGGTCGTCCTCTTCAACAGGACCGCCTTCTAGTACCGGGTCGTCCTCTTCATCAGGTCTATCTTCTAGTATCGGGTCGTCCTCTTTAACAGGACCGCCTTCTAGTACCGGGTCGTCCTCTTCATCAGGTACTCCTTCTAGCACTGGGCTGCCTCTTCATCAGGACCTCCTTCTAGTACCGGGTCGTCCTCTTCATCAGGACCACCTTGTATTATCGGGTCGTCCTCTTCATCAGGTCTTTCTTCTAGTACCGGGTCGTCCTCTTCATCAGGTCCGCCTTCTAGTACCGGGTCGTCCTCTTCATCAGGTCCACCTTCTAGTATCGGGTCGTCCTCTTCATCAGGTCCACCTTCTAGTATCGGGTCGTCCTCTTCATCAGGTCTATCGTCTAGTACCGGGTCGTCCTCTTCAACAGGACCGCCTTCTAGTACCGGGTCGTCCTCTTCATCAGGTCCTCCTTCTAGTACCGGGTCGTCCTCTTCATCAGGTCCTCCTTCTCGTACCGGGTCGTCCTCTTCAACAGGACCGCCTTCTAGTATCGGGTCATCCTCTTTATCAGGTCCTCCTTCTAGTACCGGGTCGTCCTCTTCAACAGCACCGCCTTCTAGTACCGGGTCGTCCTCTTCATCAGGACCGCCTTCTAGTATCGGGTCTTCCTCTTCATCAGGACAACCTTCTAGTACCCGGTCGTCCTCTTCATCAGGTCTATTTTCTAGTACCGGGTCGTCCTCTTCATCAGGTCCACCTTCTAGTATCGGGTCGTCCTCCTCATCAGGTCTATCTTCTAGTACCGGGTCGTCCTCTTCATCAGGTCGACCTTGTAGTACCGGGTTGTCCTCTTCATCAGGTCTATCATCTAGTACCGGGTCGTCCTCTTCATCAGGTCCACCTTCTAGTACCGGGTCGTCCTCTTTATCAGGTCCTCCTTCTAGCACTGGGTCGTCCTCTTCATCAGGACCTCCTTCTAGTACCGGGTCGTCCTCTTCATCAGGTCCACCTACTAGTACCGGGTCGTCCTCTTTATCAGGTCTATCTTCTAGTATCGGGACGTCCGCTTCATCAGGTCTATTTTCTAGTACCGGGTCGTCCTCTTCATCAGGTCCACCTTCTAGTAACGGGTCGTCCTCTTCATCAGGTCCATCTTCTAGTACCGGGTCGTCCTCTTCATCAGGTCCACCTTCTTGCACCGGGTCGTCCTCTTCATCAGGTCTATCTTCTAGTACCAGGTCGTCCTCTTCAACAGGACCGCCTTCTAGTACCGGGTCGTCCTCTTCATCAGGTCCTCCTTCTAGTACCGGGTCGTCCTCCTCATCAGGTCCACCTTGTAGTACAGGGTCGTCCTCTTCATCAGGTCTATCTTCTAGTATCAGGTCGTCCTCTTCATCAGGTCTATTTTCTAGTACCGGGTCTTCCTCTTCATCAGGACCACCTTCTAGTACCCGGTCGTCCTCTTCATCAGGTCTATTTTCTAGTACCGGGTCGTCCTCTTCATCAGGACCACCTTCTAGTACCGGGTCGTCCTCTTCATCAGGTCCACCTTCTAGTACCGGGTCGTCCAGTTCATCAGGTCTATCTTCTAGCACCGGGACGTCCTCTTCATCAGGTCCACCTTCTAGTACCGGGTCGTCCAGTTCATCAGGTCTATCTTCTAGTACCGGGTCGTCCGCTTCATCAGGTCTATCTTCTAGTACCGGGTCGTCCTCTTTATCAGGTCTATCTTCTAGTAGCGGGTCGTCCTCTTCATCAGGTCTATCTTCTAGTACCGAGACGTCCTCTAGCATTAGCATGTTAGCTTTAGCATGTTAGCATAGCATTAGCATGTTAGCATAGCATTATGCTTTTTTTATGTTAATCACCTGACTAAGCACTGAAAATATGCTTTGCTTCTACACATATAGTATGTGCTTGTGTGTCAGTGTGACGTGCGTGTATTTAAAGATAAACACTGTGATACCTCAATGTAATGCTGCTTGTATGACTTGTAAATTGTTTCCTCAACTGTCATTCAGCCATATCTGTCTGTCTGTCTAGATGACAACCCCTTTAATACGAGTTGTGAACCCAGATGCCCGTGCAAATTGCCAGCAGGCCGTATTGTTGGCAAGCAAAGAGGCACGATTGCATCGTGACCAAAAGCTGGTCTTCCCCAAACCTCCCCCGGAGCTTTTGAACCACTCCACTGCCCTGGCCCATGTTGAGAAGATCCTTAGAGCAGAGGGTATCCCTACACCAGGGATCACCAACTCTGGACCTCTTGAGCCAGTGTCCTGCAGGTTTTCACTGCACCCCTGCTGCAACACACCTGGTTCAAATGAAACAGTCAATAGTCAAGGTCTACACCAGCCTTTTAACGACCCATTATTTGAGTCAGGTGTGCTGCAGTATGGAGATATTGAAAACCTGCAGGACACTCGCTCAAAAGGTCCAGAGTTGGTGATCCCTGCCCTACACCATCACGTCTGCAGTGTCTGGGAAAGCTTGTGGTGCCATTTGGACAGTACAAGAACGCACCATTCCTCTGGCTTGTGTGGAACGATGTGGGCTAAATGAAGTAGTAAGTATAATAGCTTAAAGCCTTGACAGACTATGTTTGTTAAAAGAAAAAAATATACTAATAACAGTTAGAACGTGCTTACATATGTTTAATTTTTTAAACCGACATGAGATTTGTCACATCATATGAACAATTCTTGCACTAAGTTAACATATATGATTCCAGCATTCTTGACAAGCACAGAGCAGAGATGACAAACCCACTCAGAAGAGGAGAGGCCGTGAACCAGTGGGTGAAAGACTACCTCACTGATCATGTTAGAGGCCAATGTGGACAGGTGTATCTATGGTCAGAAGGGGTTTGAAGATCACACCTTTCTAGAGATGTGGGAGCTCTATCGTCAGTTTACTGAGCAAAAACACAAGCCAGAGCAGTTCACTGACAAGCAAAGGGAAGCCATACAGAAGGCCTACAGCTCAGTCAAGAGATGGTTGTACATGCCAGTGACCCACATCACAAGTGTCCAGATGAAGAGGTTCCAGAAATATGTCTATGAGAAGGAGCAAGTAAGTGCTGAAAAGCTGTAAAATTAAAATTACACATCCAGTCTGCCAGAGTCCACACCATCCAGTCTGCCAGAGTCCACACCATCCAGGCTGCCAGAGTCCACACCATCCAGGCTGCCAGAGTCCACACCATCCAGGCTGCCAGAGTCCACACCATCCAGGCTGCCAGAGTCCACACCATCCAGGCTGCCAGAGTCCACACCATCCAGTCTGCCAGAGTCCACACCATCCAGTCTGCCAGAGTCCACACCATCCAGTCTGCCAGAGTCCACACTATCCAGTCTGCCAGAGTCCACACCACCCAGTCTGCCAGAGTCCACAC
This sequence comes from Melanotaenia boesemani, assembly GCF_017639745.1. NCBI lineage: Eukaryota > Metazoa > Chordata > Actinopteri > Atheriniformes > Melanotaeniidae > Melanotaenia > Melanotaenia boesemani. The sequence continues at coordinate 35,385,589 of NC_055695.1, read as the reverse complement.
CACCCAGTCTGCCAGAGTCCACACCATCCAGGCTGCCAGAGTCCACACCATCACCTAAGAAGCACAAACAACCAAAAGCACGCCACCATAAGACACACTAAAAGAAAAAGAACACATCAAAAGCAGGACAAACCCACTGTTTTTCCCAAGCAGCCTGATTATGCTGACCAACCAGCTGAGTCCCCGTCCACATCCCAAGGTCAGATCAGCCACTGGAACTACCTGGAAGTGACTCACCTGTAAGTTGCACTTACATTAAATGCAAACAATGTAAATTAGAACTATTTGTTTTAAAAATGTGTTGTACGTTTACCATTATATTGGAACACATAAACAGTTTTGCTTTGTTTTGTGATGTGTGTTACAGGTGGAATTAGAGGGTTGGGTACGACTGTGAGAAAACACATATGCTTTTCCACCAGCCGACATCTCTTGGCTCAAGGAGGACACAGATCGAAGTCTCTTCACACCCATTCAACTTTATAAGGACATCACTGGTGTCCTGAAGAGGAGAAGGGTGATGAAGTCAGACCGGATGTGGTTTCATCCTCCGGAGCCTCCAGGCTTTGTCGGTGGCACTCTGCCTGTGCCACAAATGTTTTTCCGCAGCCGTGTCTATGTGTGGCCCTGTGGGGGTCTGGAGGTGCTCCCTGAAGTGTCCATGTGGAGAAGAATGTGTTGGGAGAGGACGGGACGTGTTCCTGTACAAGACTGGCTACCATCACCGGGTAAAACACACTTCACCTTTATTTCAGAGTTAAAATATGATGGCCTAATACTTATTACACTGAACTAAAATAAAAAGGAAAAAATATGTTGTGCGTGTTTTCCTTGATGTGCTCTCCAGGTACATCACATTTGTGACATGTCCAACTGGTACACGATGCTGACGGAGGTCTTGTGCTGTGGGCCATGCACGAAAGCAGCCAGGAGCAGAGAAGGTGTCACGGCAGGGCGGTGGCTTGCATGGGATGCCGCTATTCTGGCACAACTTAGCGAGGCTCACCAAGCGATGTTCCTTGCCGTCCTGACCAGCTAGTGAGTGTACTCAGCATCACGTGTGCATGTGTCAGCCTTCAAACATGTCACTCGACTCAACCTAAACAGATCGATTTTGACTCTACTAACAGACGAGGTGTGGACAAGAATGTTGTGCATCTTTTGAGGGACAAGACTGAAGGGAACACTATGGTCAAAGTGTGGCGGCAGATACAGGAGAACCACATGGAGGAGTACCTCCATCGCAAGGACCTGTACACCACACTCCTAATGACTGTAGTGAAACCTGGAGGGATTGTTACTGCATTAGGGCACTCATTCCAGTCTCCACCCCCACCACGAGAAGTCCCGTCTGCACGTCTACTGCGCCACGCCTTCCTGCTGGCAGAGGCCAACAATGTGCAGGATTATAGGAGCCAGATCCTCTCCACTTTTGGCACTGTGCTAAAAATGGATTCCACCAAGAAAGTACACTGAAAAAAACAACTTGTACAATTTACTTTAAAAAAATCCTCGTAACAATTTGCACAAGAAATCTTTAAGTTTTACTAATGTAATGACAAATACAGCTTACTGGCAATAACTAAGTAAATTCTATGCAACTCAAGCAATTCACTTTTCTTATGTTTTTAAGTAAATATTACTTGCTTAATTTTTCGTTTAAAGTTATTCTTACTTAAACTACTTAAGTGAAGTCTATTAAGATTTTTTTAGACCGAGGTAATCAAAATATTAAGTAAATCTTAAGTCATTTTAAACATAATTTTTATTATATTTTATGCATTTTTTAAAGTTACATTTTTCCATATAATTGATTAAATGTTACTGAATATTTTCTGATGAATCTTAATGAATTTCCTCTGTGCATTTAGTATTAATATGAACGACACTATTCATATCACATTTCAACTTTTTATTATGGAACACAAAAACACCTATGCATTGTAAGAAAAGTGTATTTCAGCTGACCATCCAGATAAGTTTGTATATCCATTAAATTTCCTTCCTTGGAGGCACCAGCATATTCTAAGATAATTTTAAAATGTATAGGGCTCAGACCAAAAAAAAACTAAAGTATTTCAGGAAGTATTACATTATTTTCACAGATCAGTCAAACTTAAAAGCTTTCTTTTGAGCGGTGTATTAACAAAACCAGAATTGGTCCCAAATTACAACTGGGATGGGCTGAGGTTAAACGTTACTAGCAATTAACAGTATTATAATTACTATACTGTTTTAAAATTATTTAAAAGTTTAAGTGCATATGAAAATGCTTTCATAGCTTCAATATTAGATAGAATATATTTTTCTCCAAAGCAACTTACATTTGAGAGTGAGAACACAAGCAAGAATTCAAACAGGCTAGCACATCATCATTTAGTGGTAGTCAGACTGCTGTGAGTCCAGTTAGACCAGGTGCGGTCACGTAGTGCTAGAGGCAGTAAAGAAAATACCACACACTGCAGACATTTACACTCTAAACTAGAAACACTCAGTGCAGACCTCCACCAAACCATTATAATTTACTGAGAATGTGAACTTCGCCTTGGCAAAGGTAATAATGCTGACCCCTCCAATACAGAAGGTATGCTTTGTAAAAAAAAAAACAAAAAAAAAACTGAACAGTGGCAGGAAACAATAAAACTCCAGCTTTAAGCCAATTATCTAATAAAACTTTTTACTTGTCAACATACAAGAATGTTTTGTCTTCCAGATTACAAAGGTGCCACTATTAATCCCATTTTGTTTTTTCCTTGCCTGTCTCTTGTTCCGGGTAACCTCAAAATCAATCATAAAAAAAAAACAAATACATCATTTACCAGGCAATCCTCAATAAGTTCCTCCGGTTTCTCTCCAAGGTACAATATAAGCCCACGGATGACTGTTTCACGCTTCATTTCAATGCTCTGGTTCTGAAAAAAAGATTACTATGTCAACACTGTCCCATCACTTGTTCCAAGTTAAACTACTAGAGCATACTGTGATAGAGTAGGACGCTCTGATGTGGATGTGTGCTGGGTTGATAACTCCCTTTCGACAGAGCTCCGGTCAGAGAGAAGGGCACAGAGAAGACAGTTCCTTGAATTTCTTTATTTTAGTTGGGTAGCAGGATGGTTCGTGTTATCTGTAAGTGGATGAGTGCAGTAAACGTGTTTGTGTGTGTGAGAGTGGCGTGTGTATGGATGCATGTGTGTGGTCTGTGAAAGAAACAAAGTACAAATAATATTAATATTACTGTACAATTGTACGAACTTGCATAGCAATACTATACATATTTACTGGTAATATCGTAACTTAACCCCAATATACCAGCCGAACTATGAACTAACCATATCCAGTCAGACAAAAGATCAATAACATAAACTGGCAGGATTAGACCAATTTAGCAGTCTCTGGCTCCATCTAGTGGGCGCAGCCCGCACTGCACCACCAACTGCGGTAGCAAATTACACTACAATGCTTTCTAACGAAGGAGTCTAATACAATGCAACTAGGCACACAAACTAATTAAACAACAAATTAAGTAAACAGTTCGCTTATAACATGCCTACACACATTCGGGAGAATATTAGCATATTAATATTCGTTAAACCTTACTTTTTATTCATGTACGCACACGGCAGGTGACCGTCTAGTAACGTGCGGTCTCAGTACGGATACACACCGGAAAAAGGAAGTAACGCAACTAACATGCAAGCTTCAAAATAAAATAACTAGGAACATAATAGGCTTTCCGACACATACCATGAGCATACAAAGCAAGAAAAACTGAGATTTAGTGCTTTGAGTAATAGCAACATGTGGAGAGTTGGGTCATGTTAGAGACACAGAAACACATTAAGTTCATCACCCAAACACAAATGTGAAAAAGTACCATTTTGATGAAACCCACCTGACTAAGCTTGTGCAGAAATGGCCTAAGTTTGCTTCTATAAGGCCAATGATTTTTGGAGTGTACTGGTCCAGTTTCAACATGAAGGTCTGCTCCAGGGAAATTGTGGTGATTCTGCAGAACTCCTCTTTGATCTGAAAAAAAAAAAAATAAAAACATTATTAATTTTACACAATGAGTACAATATGCCTTGCACATTTGCAATGTTTTGCATATTAATAGCACATGCATGTGTTTGTTAATTAGAAACTAGATTGAAATGGTAAATGGACTGTTCTTATACAACTATTTATACTACTGTTCTGCCCAACCAAACAAATTATACATTGACAATGAATTTTCCTCAGCTTCATAAAACAAAGCAGGCCATCTGTCTTTCAAATCATTTGCAGTTGGACTACCACTCACAACTTCGAGTCTTCGATAGGAGAATGTTCTGGCCATCTTTTTTTGTATCACTTTTGTATTGCTCTTCATCTTAACGTCATTAAGAAGTTCCTGTCTGAGGATCTCCAGACTGTCACTGGTTTTTCCACTTGGATGTGGAGGGAGGTAGTTCACCTCTGCTCTCTTTGGCTTCTTGCAGTTCTCTGCAGGGTTTCTGTCGTCATGCGATTTTCCTCCCAATGAGTTGATGTTAAGCTCAGGACATGGTACTTTGCGTTTTCTCATTTTGGATCTGAAATTGGCCATCTTGTATTTAATGCGCTGCTGCCATCCACACATGCCAGAAAATGAGGTTCCTGGCTCCTTTAAGCATGGATGTTTTTTTTAGCAGGGCTTCAACAACTGCCAATATTTGCAAACTTGAAGGATAAGCAGTGTATTGGAATATTGCTTCAGCGAGTTTATCAAGAATATCAGATTTCAACGATGGATTATGAAGGAGGGAGCCTTCTTTTTCATATGCGTAATTTCCTTCTTGTAAGAGCAACTCAGAAGTATAGAAAAAGACAGGTATTTCAAAATTACTTGGCCAAGTTTGAGACCGAAGCCCGGGGGACTGTGGTAAAATGATGGTGTCTGATGAACTAACTGAAGAACTGTCTTCCTGGGAGGAATGGTCCAGTGGAACTTGAGGGGAAGAAGCAGTCTCACTGACAGGGGTCAATGTAATAATAACAGATGGTTCTCTGTTGACTAGTTTTATTGTGTCTTTGTCCTTAACCTCATTCGTGGATGTTAGAGTGAAGAACTGGTTATCAAAATCTTTGTCCATGTACATAACAGTAAAATGCCCCTGAAGTTGAAAGTGATCCTGTGCAGCTGCCAACAGTTCGTCCACTGTGTTTGGGATTCCATCTGGTAGGAGTAACTTGTGAACTTGAGTTTCTTGGAGGATAACACATAGCTGAACAGCAGCAGACATCTTTACCAAATTGGTCATGTAGAGCTGCAAGAGTGAGAAAAAGAAAAAAAAAATTTTTTTTTTGGGTGCACAGTTTGGACCGCCTCACATCTCCTTTATGATTTAAAAGAAGCAATCACAAGAAGTTGGAATTTCAGCAAAGTTATTCTATGCGTAACAGCCATATTACAAAAATGTTATTGTGAAGCCCCCCAAATCACAAATCCTATTACAAGGATCACCAAATTCAGACCATTTGAGCCAGTGTCATGCAGGTTTTAAATGTGTCCCTGCTGCATCACACCTGGTTCAAATAAAATTGTTCTCCAGCAGATTAAGTTCTGCACAAGCCTCTAAACAACCTAATTTTTGAGTTCCGACACTGGCTCAAAAAGGTCCGGATTTGATGGATTCATTATGCACTAGTGCTATAAAAATTTCTTAAATTTTTTCTTTTTTGGTTAAATGTTGGTTGTAAACTTTTCTGAGTACCTAAATGAAGTTTAACTATATGAGTTCTACACAAAATAATAAGCCTACTGTATGTCCATTGCATCTTTAACTGTATCTAGGATTAGTGTCAGTAACACACTGAGGGACTAGGGACTGAACCACCAACATCCCAAAGCAAGATCAAATTCAAAAACATTTTCTTTATAGACACAAAATGCATATAGATTAAAAAATAGTGCATGGTTTTGAACTAAAAACTCCTTAAAAGATAACAAAATAAATTACTTCCAAAATTGTAGTGAAATACTTTACCTAGTATCAAACGCAGATGTGGTGTTTCAGAGAAACTATTCGATCACCTTCCACAGAATACGTAATCAGACGGTAAATGTCAGCGAGTTGTGACTGCTCAATAACTTTGACAATGTTCATGGACTCCAACTTAAAACATCTTAAATGCTCACAGTACCAGGCACTCTGCAGTTTCACTACAAACACCAAGCTGCCATGAACAACAACTGTTTGTAGTATTTCAGCAAAGTCAGGCAACCCACCTGTGGAACCATAGACCAGCATCATACCACTACTGTAACCGGTGCCCTGATATTCTGCTTTGCTGACCAAGTTAACCATCTTCTCTCCGGGAAATTTGTGTGCCATAAATTCTCGCAGATTCTCATTCACAACCTCTAAAGGCACTCTAGATATTTTAGACACAGAGAGAGCAGAGACTTTTGAACCATGGAGGTGGAAGGCATTCATGGACTGATGTTTTTTTGCCATAGACTTCAAAATGTTCCGAAAACAGCGAGTCTGTCTTACTATCTTTTTGAAAAAGTGGTGCTTAGCTTCAAACCTCATTGTCCATAAGGAGACTAGTGGGCCAAAGGATTTAATGAGACTTGGGTAATGCTCTACAAAATGGTGTTTTGGAATCAACTTCTCTTCTGGAAACACACTGATAAATCTATGTCTGTGTTCAGAAATCAGGCTATCTAGGTGACCAACACTTTCATCTGTGTGGGTGGGTGACATAACCAACTCAACAACATCTTTAAGAGTCATCAACACTTGCCATGCTTGTTCCTCCTCTGGTACTTTGCAGCCAATCATTAGTGGAAGCAGCCTCAGTAGGCACCAATTTTCATGTGCATTACCACCAATGGTTTTACGGGAAGCAAACGTTGGTGGTACACCCTGAGGACAATTAGTCCTGTCTTTCCACTTGTAGGGAAAATTTTTAATGATTGTATTGAGCTCCTGAAGTGAAAAATATTTTCTCTTTATCAGGATGTCTAAACATAATGCCAATTCTAAAGGCACGATTCCCTCAAGTAAATCATGTAATACATCAGGCGGGTAACCTGTTGTTACATGAATATGTTTTAATCTTTGTGTGATTACACACTGTCTTTTCACTCCATGGCTGTGAGTGTTACTAGCCAATGCTGTATCAATGTCGAATAGATGTTGCTGTTTTGTTCTAAGAGGAAACACTCCTGACATGACTTCAAACTCCCTAAATTTGGATCGCTCTCCAACACAAAATCTACAAATATAAAACCCACTTAAACTTTCAATAAAGCCCCCAACTGAGTGGGCAGCAAGATTATCTGCAACCACAGCAAAAACAGTTCCCTTTATTATTTTTCCCAAAAAGGGCACAAAAAGACCATCTTCTTCTAATTTTTTCAGATCATTTAATAATGGCTCTAACACCCGTGTATAGCCAAATTTCTGTACATCATCTGACTTGCACAAAATAGCAAGGTAAATTGATGACAACGCAGACCTTAATACTGCTGGAATATCAGCCAACACCCAGTAGATGCAGGTGACCTTATGCTTTTTACGAGAAGTTCCTAAAGGGTTGCATATCTCAAAATCATCAGAGTAGAGAAGTAGAGGTAGTCTTAACTCTTCTCCACAAAAGAAAACATTTTCCTTAAAGTGTGAACCATCACAAAAAGTTGAATATGACAAACCACAGTGTTTTGTCTTAAACACCTCTTCCTGAATGTCACGATTATTTAAAATTTGGGACAAAGATTGCAAAGGCACACATTGAAATGTTTTGCCCTCTTTTGGATCTAAGATGTACTCTAAAGGTTCAACAATAGAAAAATGTTCTTTGAAGTATCTGTTTCTCTGGTATGCTGTGCTAAGAGGACCTTCTTCATTAAAGGCTGCACTAAGAGGGTTTAACTGGCAAATGCCATTTACCAAATCTGAGATCACTGCTGGTTCAACAGTACAGTTATGGTTTTCAAAAGTGTCACAGACAACTCTTTTAATAACAGGTGCAGATGTTGAACAAGCAATAAACTGAAGTTCCTCAACAATTTCATCTATACATCTATTAGGCACATTGAAGATGCAATCTAATTTGAGTAATAAGGCACCAAGCTGATCAACAATCACTTTGACTAAATCTTCACCATCTTTGACCAGTGTTTCTTCTGCATTAATTTCACTGCCATCTAGCAAACTGCAACTGTCTTCAGGTGCTTGTGCACAGGGTGCAGGTGCTTGTGAAAATGTCTGAAATACAGTAGGTTTAAAATCTTCAAGGCAGTGAGGACTGTGCTTTCTACTTTTATGTGAAGAAAAAGTTGAATATATGTTTGTACTGTAATCGCAGTTTTTGAAAGCACAATACACGGTTTCCAATTTTTTTAGATGAGCTCCAATGTGTTCAAAATACTGCCTCTCTGTGTCAAAACCATGTCAATTACATACAGGACATAAAAATGAAACATTTTCCTGTATTTGTTCAGTTTGTGTATGATCGAGACAAATGTGCACGAAGTGCACCCCAACGTTTAAATGAACAAGGACACTCCAAGTATAGGCACGGTAACCCCTGACCCTGACCAGAATGTAGATGTTTCAATCTATAATGCTTTAGGAGCTCTAAACGTGTTGATGCCCTGAAGCTGCAAATTTTGCACAACCATCTCATAACATGACATGCCTACTGTTTTTCTCTGTTGAAACCAACGTAGAAACCTAATATGTCCTCCTCCCCACACTGTATTGGCACCCTGTAAGAGAAAAGAAACCATGTATTACATTAACATAGAGTCATAATGACTCGGTCAGATTTAAAGTGAAGCATCCAATAAATAATGTAATAAAATTAAATTGTGAAAACCATCATATATTTCTACTTGCCTCAATAAAGTTAGTCTTGCTTAATCCAATCACACCCCACTGGTACATGTGCAGCCTATCCACCTCACACCTGCAGTCTCTCCTGTTGATAGAAATATACACATACATAAAAGCAGCAACAAGAAAAGGATTAAGTGGCTAGTTGAATAATTATTTGATTTTATGCACCATTTTTCCCAGCATCCAGATTTTAAATTTACCTGCCTGGTTCAACATTATGTTTTGTCAAAAAATATTGTGGTGCTTATGGACTGTTTATGGACAACCAAGTTCTGTTTCATTACTAAAGTTTTGTAATAGATCAATTTTATTTTAAAACTAAACTTTAAATAGACACAATAGGAAAGACTAAATAAATACTGATATATAGTCTGAACTTTCCGGGCTGAACATGCGTGTAAGACAAAATAAGCAGGTGATATAAAACATAATGCAGCGTAACTTCTTAAAAATAAACCAAAGAAAATGTTTAGCTAAAATGTGAGATATATATGACATTAAAGCCACTTATCCAGGCACGCAAGAGAAGCTGCAGTAGTAATGTTCACGTGGTAATCCCTCTTCAAGAAAATAAAGAAATAAATAAAAAAAATAAAAAATAAAAAAAATAAAAAAACACGCTTGGATGAAAATGTACGGGGGATATTCTGGCGTTTATTTCTAAGTAGATAACACAATGGACGTGGTAAAATGTTAAGACTGCTCTTGTCTAAGTCTATCTTCTCCACAGCGGGCCATCTAAACAGAACACGTTTGAAGTTTACTGTGTGTTTTCCTTCCTTCAAGCAGACATTAGCCGCCACTACGACTGTTAACTCTAGTATCGACCTCATGCTGTCAACTAGCTAGCTGGCACTTAAAAACGTTAGCGAAACTGTACGGATTGAAGTAAAAACTGAGCATCCTATACTTCTTTAAGGTTGCAAAGGTCCCTCTGTTAAAATGTATATGGTTTTGCTTGATGTTATTACAAAAAATACTTAGGTCAAACTGGACATAATCCAACCTGGCGTTGCCGTTTTCGGCAGCTGCCCCGCTGTCCTGTGCTCTGTACCCGCCTGCTCTCAATCACCAAAATGGCGGTGTGTCTTGCTACGCATTCGCGAACACGCGTTAAAGTCAGACTTTTAGATTTTAAACTTTACATGGAGTCATTTCTGCGTTATATGTAGATTCCCGAAAAAAATAATGGATGATCATATATATATAGTAAACATTACTTGTAAACACACATTTTTGGCATTACATATAAAAAACATTTAAATATTATTTTTTCATTTAAATTGTAACAGAAGCTTAATATTATAGTGTATATATTATGAATGAATGAAATGAAATGAATGAAAAATACTTTATTAATCCCAAAGGGAAATTCAATATTGTAGTAGTAGTAATTTTTTTTTTTTTTTTTTTAAACAATCACATTAATTAATTAAGGGCTTTGTTCTTCAGCCTGATAGCTGCTGGAAGGAAGGATCTTCTGTATCTCTCTGTCTTGCATCGGATTGAACAAGCCTCCCACTGAAACACACTCTGTTGTTTCGTCACGGCGTTGTGTAGAGGGTGTGAAGGATCTTCCATTATCTTCGTCAGCTTGTACAGAATTCTTTTTTTGATGATCAACTCCAGCGGCTCCAGAGTTACTCCAAGCACAGAACCGGCTTTCTTGATCAGTTTGTTAATTCTTTTCAAGTCTCTGGTTCTGATGCCGCTGCCCCAGCAGATTGCTGCAAAGCTGATTGCACTTTCAACAACAGACCTGTAGAACATTTGCAACATTTTGGTGCAGACGTTAAAAGATCTCAGCTTCCTTAAGAAGTAGAGTCTGCTCTGACCTTTCTTGTAAATGTACTCAGTGTTGCTTTTCCACTCAAGTCTGTTGTCCAGCTGAACTCCAAGGTACTTGTATTCCTCCACCACCTCCACCTCCTCTCCCATGATGGAAACACTTCTATGTGTGTTCTTGTTCCTCCTGAAGTCAACAATCATCTCCTTTGTTTTCTTGGTATTCAAGATGAGATGATTGTCACCGCACCATTTCACAAACTGACCGACCAGTTCTCTGTACTCTGCTTCTTGTCCATCACTGATACACCCAACAACTGCTGAGTCATCAGAGTATTTCTGCAGATGACAGAACTCAGAGTTGTACTGGAAGTCTGAGGTGTACAGCGTGAATAGAAATGGTGAAAGTACAGTCCCTTGTGGTGTTCCAGTGCAGCTGACCACCATCTCAGACACACAACCTTTCAGTCTCACAAACTGTGGTCTGTTTGTGAGGTAGTCGTAAATCCAGGTGGTTGTGGAGGGATCCACCTGGAATTTCTGCAGCTTCTCACACAGCAGAAATTATAAGGGTTACTTAAACATATTCTACTGGACCCCAAAGTTAGTTTTTTCAGTGTACGTAAATCAAAAGGCATTTAGCATGTATTGTAAAGTTATTAGTATTTTTTCCATCTCTGGGATTAATAAAGTACTTCTGATTGTGATTAGAACAGAGGAAACAACTATCTACAACAGGCAGTGTTGCATTATGTAAACTTTACTTTCTTTTCTTTCCCCTAGGTAGCGAAGAAGCTGTCTGGTGAGGATCAAGGCTCGGCTGAGTGGTTCACCAGCACTGGAAATGAGCACTCCCAGAAAGTCACCTTCGTGCTGACTTGTGAGGAATCCAAGGAGAAACTGGAACCCATGTGCCGTGGGGTGATGGAGCGGTTTCAGCTAGCCAACCAACCGGTCCCCAAAATTTTATATGTGGACCATGGGTGTTGCCGTGTTCAGGGCCCAGCAGCAGTGGAGACTTTATTTCAGCCTTGGGTGGACGGTGGGATGATTGTTCGTCTGGACATCTTCCACTGGATTCACCGGTTTGATGCAGCCATCTGCACCGAGTCTCATTCCAAGTATGATGCATTCAAGCTGCACATCAAGGCCGTCAGAGCCAAGGACCCGGCAACCATGAGGTCCATGAAAGATGAGGATGTCATCCGCAATTTCATTTCCAGGGAGCAGCTAAAACGCCAGGTGCAGCAGGTCACACTAGGGGTGTATGACACTTTCAGATTCATCCATCAGGCCATTGAGGAGCTGAAAGGTCCTGCTGGGCTGGATGAAAGTGGAGTCAGTCTCTTCAAGACACCTGGTATAAAAGACCCTCAAACCAAAAGTTTTTACATTAGTGATCACAATGTAAGCAAAGTGAACATAATCCATTTGTGTGTTTGTATGTCATGCATTTACAGCAGCCATTGATGAGTTATGGACAGCAACAGCATCGGCACCTGAAGTGCATCCAGGATCCACCAGACATCATCATGTATAGGGTGGCCCGTACCAATCAACAGCGTGAATGTGCCCTTTTATGAATGTCTGCGTGGGAATAACAGCCTGGAAGGATTCCACAAAGCTTTACCCCACATGACCCCAGGTAAACAGGAGCACATTTCAAACATGTTAAATTGTCATTGATGTCTTTCATGATGATGTCCAGGTCCCCACTGTGCAGCATGGCCCTATCAGGTTTACCTGATAAGCAGCATTGCACGCTGCAGTTCTGACGCAGTGTTTGATGGTAGAGGTCGGCACCGCAGGATCTACTCCGCACCGCTCATCGACCGCCTCAACACCTGCTGGCAGCAGCTGTTTGGAGAGACTGTGGAGGGAAACTTCCGGGTTCCTGCTGATGGCGCCTCTATGGAGCTGCTTGGGCTGGAATACCTCTTCGGTCAGAGCACCAGAGAATCAGGTGCCTTTTCTCTGAAGGACATTGTGAAGGGAGGACCCGATGCAGATGAGGAGGTGTTTCAGCCCGGACAGCCTGACCCAGATGAGGCTTAAAAGAGTGAAGGTGAAACATGACGATGTGCTGGAGGCTGTGCTGCCCCACATCACCCTCACCAGCGTCAGAACTGCTGTTGTTCACCCTCCGGCTTTTCTGAGCAGCAATGCGTTTGTTGATTTTTACCCCAGAAACCAAGATCTTTACATTTCTGTAAATAAGCTGGTGTTAGACAAGTGGCAGATTTTAAACTGTTGCCTCTTTGCCAGGAGTTAAATTAACCAGTAAAACGTTTAAGTCTAGTGCAGAAGGAAGAGAACAGAACTAGAGACAAAAAGTATTGTGCAGAATAAAACATAGAGTTCAAACAACATTAGTGGAAAGGCCATACATACTTAAACCATAACTATTATATAATACTATAGAATAAATAATTATTAAAAATATAATGAGTTATATAATAAACATCAAATGTTTAATATGCAAAATGATAGCAAAGCTTTTTTCCATCTTTAGTCTCTTGGCAGGACAACACAACAGTAATGATAACAGGAGATTATACCATCTGTATAAATAAAGGTTCAATAAATAAAAAAGCAATTAAGACCATTTAAATCAAGCAATCATTTGTGTTTGTTTTAACGGGAGGATGTCTGCAGTCAAACCCTCTTCCTGACTTTCAGCAGCTGGAAACCTTCTGCTCTCACCTGGTAAACATCAGCCTGATAGAGGACAAGCTTTCCCTATCAACTAAACAGCTCTGTTTTAATCTAGATAATTTTAGAACTATTGTTGTTTAACCTTATTTTAGAACTGTGAGATGTAAGATTTTATAATGTGCTATACAAATAAAATGTATCACAGTCTCCTCAAAGCCTGGAACGTAGTGGAGGAGCATAACAAGCAGCCTCAGCAGTTCAACATGTTGTACAAGACGCGCTGTACAGGACGCGCTGTACAGGACGCGCTGTACAGGACGCGCTGTACAGGACGCGCTGGGGCAACAAGCTGTACAGGACGCGCTGGGGCAACACGCTGTACAGGACGCGCTGGGGCAACATTATGTACTGTCAGACTAAAAGGGACGACCTGGTTGACGCGGCAGTGATATCAAAAGTAAAGATGGCCAAACGCTATGCCCTAGCACAACAAGAGATCAGCGTTCATAACAACAGACTCATGTACACGCTTGTCAAACTGTTGCAGCTACACAGACCTCAAGAGTCAAAAACCAGCCCGGAGAAGAGCCGCATCCTGAAGGCATACGGGAGGATCCAGCACTGGATTTTAGTGGAGGATCCTGTCCTCTGCAAAGCTGACATTCCTCTTCCAAAAACAAATGTGATCCTGTCATCCTACAGTTCCACCCCCACCTGACTACCCTTTGATGAGGGTTTTGAAGGGAAGAACGGCTAATATGATGCCAGTCTCCAGGCCGCAACCGCAACCATTGAGGCAAAGCTCTGCAACCACTACCATCACCAGGCCTGTACCCTCTGTTTGCATCTACAGCAGCCCTTCAGATTCCCGGTCCCTCTGCTCGACCCATATTACCTGCTATTCCAGTGAGTCCTGAGATAGCCGGCCCGTCCACATTAGATTTTAACTTGTGCCCATCACCTGTACCATCACCAGCCATTTGCACTCTCCAGCTGCAACAGCAGCTTCCTCTGAAATTGCAGGTCCATCCACACAGCTCACAACACCTGGCTGTCAGGTGATCCCTGTAATTGCTGGTGCTTTAACAACAGCACCTCCAGCTATCCCTCCACTGACTGCCACCACCACATTTCCCAGCACTGCCAGTCATTCATCCTGGATAAGAGCTACGCAGTACAAGCACAAGCAGAAGGAGCACTTCTCAGAGGTTGGAGCCAAAGTGTCCTGTTTCCTGTTTGTACAATCCGGGCCTACTGATACAGGGACATAAAAATTACAAAAAGACAACATTCTGCCCAGTTTAGATGATGTCCCCTTCAAAAGGTCTGGACAACAGAGTCTTTGAAAGCTATGAACACTTTAACCATGTTGTTTACAAGCTGGAGGACTGAGGATATTTTAGAGATCTATAAATTGATGTGTAAAAAAATAAATCCAGATACTAACATTTAGTATCTAGTTAGATATTAACTAGCACAGGTATGCATACTTAAATGTTTCCCCCCCTCTGTCATACCAAAAATAGTACTTAACACCATCCTTAGTATCGCAACGAGTTTGAAATTTAGTATTTTAACAAGCCTACTGTAAATATTGTACAATACTAACTTATTCATATAGATAGTAACATGTAAATATGTTCATTTTAATCATGTTTGCTGTTCTGCTGTAATCTGAAAACACTAAATAATTTTCTTCTGACCAGATTTTAAATAGTTTTATTTTCATATGTAATATTTAATGTTCAGAACTGTTTTTATGAGGACTTTTTAGTAATTTACACTGAGTCAATTTTAACACTTAAATATCTTTGAAATATAAGTTGATGTCATTAAAACTCCACCGCTGTGTAATTTGAGGTGATCGGGAGGAAGCAATCCCAATATAAACTAGTTATTTCCTTTTAGTGTATCAGAAATACTTTATTACTGTCAATTTCATTGTCAGATTCAATTATACTTTGTGTAGCACTGTAGTGCTGTTTTCAGTTAAAATTACCAGTTCAGTGCACTTAATTCAATATTCCAGGACTTACTCTGTTGAGTCCTGGAATATTTTGTTTTGGTTGTTGAAGAAATTAAAAAGACAAACTGTCTTGTTACTTGGAAAGAAGCAAAATCATAGCAGATCATTTTACACATACAGCAGCAGACACATTCAAGCTTTAAACAGCTTCAGGATAGAGAAGTACTTCTAAGCAGCATCCAAACAAACAATCAAAGATGCAGATTACCAACATCCTCTGTGGTATAAATACATGGCATGTTAGAAAAGACAAGTATATTTTTAATAAAAAAAAAAAATAATTATAGCTGTTACAACCCCTATGATGAGGTACAACAGTGGTTCAGGGTTTCCCTTTGCCCGGACTCGGTGCCAGGCCTGGAGGTGGGGTATGGAAGGGGGTGCCTGGTGGCCAGGCCTTTACCCCTGGAGCCCATTTGGGCTCAGCCAGAAATGGTAACATGTGGACTCACTACCTGCAGGAGGGACTGTAGGACTCGGGTGCATTGTGAGGTGGGCGGCGGCCCACTCTTTCCCAACCAGTCTACATGTGCTTTATGGACCTGGACAAGGAGTTCTACCGTGTCACCGAAGAGTCCTGCTGGGGATGCTCCAGGAGTATGGACTGCTGGACCCCCTTGTACGACCCGTCTGCTCCCTGTACGACTGGTGCCAGAGCTTGGTCCGCATTGCCGGCAGTAAGTCAGATTTGTTTCCAGTGAGGGTCATACTCTGCCAAGGCTGCCCTGTCACCGATTCTGTTCATAACTTTTAAGGAAAGAATTTCTAGTTGCAGCCGAGGTGTTGAGGGGATCCAGTGTGGAGGCCTCAGTATCGAGTCCTCCACAACGACAGGAACTAGATGAGGGGGATCGGACATCTGGTCAGGGGGCCTCCTGGACGCCTTCCTGGTGAGGTGTTCCAGGCACATCCCCCTGGGAGGAGACCCCTTGGGTAGACCCAGGACATGCTGGAGGGATTACATCTCTGCTGGCCTTGCAACGCACCGGGATCCCTCTGGATGAGGTGGAAAATGTGGGAGGGGAGAGGGAAGTCTGGGCTTCTCTTCTTGGACATCTTGACCTGACCCTGGATTAGCAGTAAGAATATGGATGGATGGATAAAACTATCAAGTGAATAAATTGTATTGTATTTGTTTATATGATTGCAATAATAATGTCATAATAAAGTGCTTAGATTAAGACTCACCAGCCACTTGTCCAGCAGGTTTTTGACGTTTCCCTGCTCCAACACACCTGATCAAATTAAATGGTCCTCCCAAACAGATTTTTAAGTTCTGCAAAAGCCTGTTAATGACTCATTAATCTGAGCCAGGTGTGTCGCAGCAGGGAAATTTCAATCCTGCAGCACAGTAGCCCGCGAGAAGCAGAGCTGATAAGCCCCGGCTTTGATGGCATGAACAAGTAATGCTGGGCTCACACCAAACCATTTTCATGGTCGCAGACTAAAAACAGAAGTCTTTAGGAAATCTTAGGAGTCTTACTAGAGTCACAGCATGTCATCTCCATCGTTAGGTTAGGTTTAAGGCGGTAATCTGCGCTGTTTCGTGTCAATCTTTTCCTAGTCTTGCGTCTGCGGCAACATAAAACAAGTTTGATATTATTTTAAGTAGCAGTGACGTAACACAATCAACAACCAACAGATGAGCTCTGACAAATACAGAAACAGGAATCCAGACAGTCAGAACAACGACAAGCGGACGGGGGAAGAAGAAAAAAAAAGAAAAAAAACTATGAACAAGAACCGGTGATGAAACATTGTGACAGCCTGGACTGTGTGAGTGGCTGGAAACAGTGACACCAGTATCCAATACAATGTTTTTTTATTTACCAGACATAGATTTGGACAGCAACTCACTCCCTCCGGTTTCAGAGCAGTCAAGCCTCCACCAACAGCCACACAAAATGAGCAAACAAGCCCCATTTATCTCTCCTGCTGCTGATTGGACTAAACCACTCTCCCAACAGGTGTTTCTCCAATTATAACAAACTTTTCCTGCTAAAATTATCCCATACAAAATCCTAAAAATGATTTACACACCTAAACTATTTACCTAACACCCCAAAAAATAAAGTAAACCCAAAACCAATATACAAATAAATTCCTTTTAACTCCTCGGTCTCATGGTTTCTCCCAAACCATAAAAGAACGCCGAGGCCACCTGAAACCCATTTGCCCGAACGCTGTGGAGTCAGGTGAGTCAACACCATTATACTATTAATTTACCTTTACACTTCACATTTACACACAATACTCCTGTCTATCACCCTCAAAGACTAATGTCTCTTTCACGCAGACAAAATCAGATATATTAACATTCCATTCTTTAATAAACAACTAAACATTCTGTGTGCGACTGTGCTTCTTTCTTAAGTACCAAACTGTGAATTAAAGTGCAAAAGGGGGTGGAGTGGATGCAAGGAAGTAGATGGCCATTCATCTGTAAAACATGTCTCACCTGAACAAACTGCAGCCATTTCAAGCAACATTTTTTGGTTTATAGACAATTACAGGGCCTATGATCAGCTACTGACAAGTTAAAACGATTATTCTGAGACCAAATTCCACTTTAAAAGAATAAGAGGTGTGTGTGTGTGTGTAAGGTACTACTTGGCCAGTAATGTGCACAGTTTAACTCTTGATTGATAACAGACCACTTTAATGTAGATTCTGCATTTTATTAACAAGAAATGTACTCTAATAAATAAAATAAGTCATGAACATCTGTGGAAATTAAACTTTGTAAATCAACACACAAATCATGTCTTTACTGGACTTTACATACTTTCAATAAACAAGCATGAGACAAACATGAAACCTAAACAGTGGAGCAGCAACATGCCTGGATATCGTTTCTGATTACAGCACGTCTTTATCTGCAGTGTTAATAAATCCGTTAAAGCACTTGCAAAATCATGCTTTCTTTGTTCATTTGGACATATTGTCTCTTCCATTCGCGTACTATGTCGGTTTTACAGCGAGAGGAGGAGCCGCAGACACAGAGAGAAGCTGAGCGAAATGACGCTAACAGATAGCGCACTCCCGCGGCCGTATAATCAAGTTTTGGCACACATTCATTTTAGGACACAACACCTGGCAAACGACTTGTATGTTGGAGAGCGCGAGCTGCGGCCGGGTCTCCTTCGTGACGTAACAGAACGTTTTTGCCACCAGTTGCATACACCAGCTTCTTCGAGCACAACACAGAAACAAGTAGGCCTACCTGGCTCTTAGTTTCTGGCACCAGCTCCCAAAAAGCTTGCCGTCTCCACCCCTTCTTCTATCCATGCCCAGCGCCATGTGGTTCTAAGGTCGTTGTCAATTAGGACGTCATTCTCTGGCTTCATGAATTTACTCTCCATTTTTTAAAAAATATGTTCGGTGAAACAACCATCGGCTTGGATGCTGCGTTCAAGACCACTCGGAGATGACGTTCACGCTACGTGGAATTTCTGACTTTAACATTGTTCATTGTTTAATTCATTTTCTACAATTCAGAGTCAATTCAGAGTCTCAACCACTTTATACACAGCTAACATGTTTTTTGTTTGTTTTTTTCCCCTGAATCATAGTGAAAAGCCGGAGATCCGGCACGGCGCCGGAATACTTTAAGTCCTGAATATATCACAAAAAATGCTAAAAGAATCTAGTTGGAGTCTAGTAAATAGTGATTCACGGTCTTTGTCTAATCTCAGTCTGAGACTTGGCACTTGTCGTTAGATGTGAGCAGGTGTGAGCTGGTAGTTTTCTAGAGTCTTTTCCAAATCCTTTTAAAGTCTTCTGATGTAAGCATAACTCATCAAACATCTTATTACTTAAACAGTAATAATACTTGATAACTTTTTAAATATGTCATTACTTAAGTACCTTAAAAATCACTGAATACCTTATTACAAAATCTATGGAGGGCAGAGTCCCACTTGAAATGCATACAAGTGATTTCTACGGCCCCTGGTTTGCATTTTGAAGCCACCACTTCCTGCACAGCATCTGATGACTGCAGTCCTCCACATGGCCAGGTAACGACACTGTGCTTTCAGCTGCACGCCAGCCTGTGGAAAGCAAGTGAGATACAAAGAAAAGAAAAATCAACTACACACTAAAATGGAAAGGCTTGTAAATAACCATTCATTAGAGTAATGCTATTTTCAAAAGATGATACCTGATGAGTGTCACCTTTCATCGTGGCCATGTGATTTCACTCAACATCTGCAAGCAAGTCTGAGGCAGGACGGACCATCTGAAATGAATGAGACCAAATCTGGATTGAAACCGCTTTAAATCTACTTCTTAAGGGTAATAAATACTTTTTATGACATTATCTTGGACCTAAGACAGCCAAACACTCCCCATCTTACATAAAACATAAAAAATGACACAGGTATAGAACACTTCATAAGTCAATCATAAATAGTGACATTTATAATGTAGATGGCATGTCATTTCTCCTCTGCTCGGGTGGTGCTCGGCCCTGATGTGGTGAGACTGCCACCAGCTGGCAGAGAGCATCAGCTACTGGCCAACACCATGTTATACAGATTATACATTTACTCTCCCCACAATTTACGTTATCTACACTTAAGTGATTCAATATACGTGTATGTAAAGGACTGCAGTAATATTCTGTGATGCATGGATTTACCACCGTAGCACTAACCATGAACAACGAGTCCTACGTTTGCATCTGTATGTGGGATTTGAATCCCTGTACTGTCATTCACACTCATGCTGTTTCCAATGAGTTTGCAGTTTTGCGCTGGTCTAAGTGACCACTGTACTAGCAGTTCATGCCTGTTAGGAAGCTACTACTCTGTAGTCATGAGGCCTTTTTGCAGAGAGACACAGACCCATCAGGATGTCATGTAATACTGTGATCTGTGACACAGACGGTTTCTAACAAGAACAAGTACTTCCATCTGATAACCGATATCTCCAGAATATTAGTATACTGACCGAGTTACTTAGACACAGTTTTGGATGTGTAGTCAACACAGTGTATGCAGAGCAGAGACAACCTCCGGGACAACGTACTGCTTCAAATGAAAAATCCAATTTGATCATTTTTGCTTTAACCCTTGACAGGACTGAAGTCATCAGATAATTTTAATATGGTCATAAAACATTTTATTAGCTACATATAGAATGAAGATGCATACTTTGAGGGAATATGTAAATTGTGATACACTGAAGAGAAAACATTAAGTCCTTTATCATTTTTAAGGAAAATTAATTAACATTAGTTCCTAATATTTTAAAGTCATAGTAACAAGCTTTAACCAGTCTCTTTTAGATCAGTGTTTCCTCTCAAGATATTTTTCTTGAAAATGCTTCAATGAATTCAAACAATTCAGACGACCTGACGAGAAACAGAAGATAGTTTCTTTTACTGTCCATGCACCAACAAGACGACTGTGGAAGCATGCAGCTGAATGTTGATGTATAAATGTTGTAATATGTAGTCCAAATATGGACATAAGTTAAATGTACTGCATGAAAAACAGCTGAAAGTGTGTCAAGTTTACATACATTTCGTGCAGAGTCAATTCAGAGTCTCAACCACTTTATACAGTTAACATTTTTTTGTTGTTTGTTTTTTTTTTTAATCATAGTGAAAAGCCGGAATACTTTAAGCCCTGTTCTCACCAAGATAGTATAAATCAGCTGTTCGTGGTCCTTCGTTAGCTGAGTCTCGCAACGTCTGAACTCCTGCAGCCAGCTGATCATCTGGGCTTCCTGTGGGAGGAGACGGACCCTGAACCATGCCTGAAACACAAAGCTGCGCCTCACCATGTACTTTCATCTCCGGATCGGCCAGTTGGTGCTTCAGCAGCTCATCATCTCCGGCGTCCCCCTTCAGACACACAGAGGCCAATCAGGTCACGTGCTTTGATTAGTGAAAACCTCAGATTTTTCACGCGCTGTGACGTCACAGTACAGTCAGATAATCATGAACTCTGTTCATTTATAATTATTTAAAAAACAAAACTCAATGTCCTGATATTGACAAACATCATAAACACGTAAACAATGATGTCGTTTTCAACTACATTATTTAACTTCATAGTGCCATTCTGGAAAATCCAGAAACATCATTACTTTATCACCCCTGCCAACTCTCACACGTTTCAGTGGCTTTTCTGATGCCACACCTCCCATTTCTCACGTTGAAATACACATCAAGTGCAACGCCCGTGTTCTGTCAGATCAGCATACATAGTGCAAACTGCCCCTAACCTGCATGCGTATTAACGTAATGTGTGCTACTGTGATGCATTCCGAGTTAAGGGAAACTCTGGGTTTTCGGTTTCACAAAGCGAGTTCAGTGTAACTCTGAGTCAGTTACCACAGCAACAGACTTGGTAACGCTAACATGCTCGCTGGCAGGTTTTCTTCTACTAACCGGAGTTTCTCCTCTTTAGCTGTAGACTGAAGGAAGTGTTTGACATGGCGTGCCCTTTTCTTGAAGAGCCAGTTGACATCGAAGGACAAGACACTGCAAATATCGATGTGGTGGAAAGGGTGATCAGACCCTGCCTGGATGTTTTATCATTCCCTCACTGTGTTGAGCGTTTCTTTATAACGTCGGTGATGCTGAGCATATTTCAAAGGCAGCAGTCTGTCGGACAGCGAGAACTGTCACTCTTACACTGAAACCTTTGCTCTACACTTTAGTGGTGTTTCCAAATCACAGACCAACAAGATACAAAGAACACATCAGTTAATCTGATATATTTTAGGGTTTCCAGGTGTGATTGGCTGCATAGATGGACTCAGGTTCCTATCACAGCTCCTTCAGTAGATGAAGGAGATTATGTGAATAGGAAGTCTTTCCACAGCTATAATGTGCAGGTAAATCGTAGCCTTTAGAATCCCAGATACTTCACATTACAGCTACTTCAGCTAATTACTGTTCTGTCCTTTGAAGATGAGATGCAGCCACATCGTCAGTAACGTGGAAGCAAAGTGGTCTGGGTCTGTGACGACCCTCCAGTCTTTCCTGAGTGTACACAGAGCGCTAGATCTGCTCCTGGTGAGTTATTTACATTAAAATCAATATTTTGTTCGACCTATCACAACTAAAAATGTAATATTGTGTCCTGTATTATAGGAGAGTTTGATGGTTACCTGCTGGGTGACAGAGGGTACCCCTGCCAGCCGTATTTGCTGACCCCTGATCCTGAGCCCGGCTTGGCTCACTGCAGGACTCCAGCCGGGGCAGAGATGACTATTGGGATGCTTAAGGCCCGCCTCCAGTGCCTTCGTAGGCTCAGAGCGGCCCCAGATAGGGCATGTGACATTATTGTGGCATGTGTTGTTCTCCACAACATCGCCACAATGAGAGGAGCAACGTCCGACTCAGCCACTGAATGCAGCTGATGATGAAGATCCTGACCCCCTGCTGAAGCACAAGATGGAAGAGCAGTCAGAGACACGACATGCCACCATCTCTCTGAGTGATGCATCAAGACATAAAGAAATAAAGACATAAATACATTATGCTGTTTGTTTTATGAAGTCTGATTAACTGATAGATGTTATTTCAAGTTGTAAAACCTCTACAGTCTATAATCTTTCAAGCTGGAATCTTTAAACTTGATCATGTTTTAATACTCTTTCATTTAATCTATTTTAGTTTAGCTTTTCTTTCTGTCTTTATTGAATTCATTTCATTTCTTTTAATCTTTGTTTTTTTAATGCACTTGTTTTGTTTTCTGCACCCTGCTGGAATGTTTTATGCAAAGCACTTTGAATTATCTTGTACATGAAATGTGCTGTACAAATAAATTTGCCTTGTCTACGGGTCTCTCTGAACCCTCCCTCTCGGTGGCGGCTGACAAGGTGTCTTCATCCTCCTGTAACGCAAATCAAATGACTGCATGTTCTACTCTACCCCATCATTAAAAATCTGTGGAGTATGAAGAGTACGTACAACTGCATGGAGGTGTGTTATGGCAGAGGGCTCCACCGGACAGATTACACCATCTGCAACTGGTAGAAAATGAAGATTAAACCAGTTACAATTATAACCCCAGCTAGGAAAGTACCCAGCCTAATTAAAGTCTAGTTTTAACACATCACAATTCATCAAATATACAACTGTTACCTTAAAATAAATTCCATCTGAAGGACCACTTAGAATAAAAAAAGAAACTACCATCAGTCACAAAGAACTGTCCTACAAGAAGACCAGCCATGTTGTGTCTGAGATGGATGTGTGTGCATCACTGGTGGCCCTAGCACGTCACAGGCACACACTGGGCATGGTGTGGCCTCAACACAGCTGGCAGACACCTGGCTAGATGCTGCCTCAACCTTTAAAAGACAAGAATTGGACAACAAAATCATTACATACCAACATAACATTTCCACATTAAACTACCCACAAAGCCACAGGAAAATATACACAGATCATAAACATGAAAACAAGGTTCACTGACACCAACTTTGGGGGAAAAGGACAACGTTCTTCATAACAAAAAGCAAAATAAATAAAATCAAATCAGGGAATTGTAGAACCTTGGACATAACATAAAACATTCACACACACACACAGCCTATCAATAATAAAACCTGTAAAAACATATACTGTATAATAGCAAAAATAAATAACATTCATAGCTACAAAGCTTTACATAACATAACAACAAAGTACTTCTTTAACTACAACTGTTAACACGGGAGCAAACAGGAAGAGCATTAGGCGAGCCTGTGACAAAATGGTCGTCACAGACGATATTCAAAGCTTCGCCATGAGCACAACCACCAAACAAGAGACCAACGCAATTAAATAAATTCTTAAACCATTTCCATTCACAGTTGTAGCCAATTATATCAGTAAACAACTTGAAATCACTGCATTACATTTATGCTACCAACCGTAATCACAACGCGGAAGAAAACTCCAGACTAGACACAATACATAGATTTATTAATCACGAAAACATCAAACAGGCATGTAACTAAGCTGGCGACATATAACTAAACTAACAGTCCGCCTACGTTACAAATTATGTATTAAAAATAAATATATTCTAACTACAGTAACTCCTCTAATATAGCGACGCTACAATTCTGACTTAACAGCGATAAAATTAAGTTACTAAGTGACCAACTAACCGCAACACAGCCAACTAAACTACACCACAATACGTAAAATACATATGTACTGATTAATTCTAAATACAGCCCGAGTTTACAGCACTCAGTACAAACATGTACATTTGCTGTTGTGTTGTTTTAAGAAACCCCCCCATAGTTTAGCAGACATGAAAACAACATCACATTTACATCAGCAAACTACTTTTGAATAAAACTTACCTCTTCTCACTTAAAGTACGCAACAAAAGAAATAATCCACCAAAAGAAAAATAAATTCTCTTTTGAGAAAAAACGTTTGTCTCTCCCGCAACAAACTAAAGCAGCAACCGTTACAACACTCTGCCAAATCTGTTCAAATGTTTTTCAACCAATCCCTGTCCACTAGGAAAAAAAATACCCCGCGGCTATTGGACACGCTAACGTGACGTCACCACGTTAGCCCCGCAGTGCCTGACGGGAAATGTTGGACTACCTTGAGCGCATTTTCATACATTTTAGTAAACATAGACAGTTCTACAAATAAATATCCTTCAACACCGCTTTAAAATTAACCTGTATAAATAACTAACACTCTGCTTCTTCATATTTTGCAAAATCAATTCTAACAAGGCTTATTTTAATACCACTTCGTTCTTTATGCAGAAAACTACTATACCGTAGCATGGTGACGTCATCCATTCGCTACAGACAGCCACAGCGCTGCCATCTGCTAACAAAAACAAATACCACATTCTACGAGACTGCTTTTGGGGAACGCTGCTGGAATCATGTCTCCACCCATCTTTCCTATTCAAATATATATTACATACTAGTTAAATATGTACTTGTTCAAAGTATTCAAACCCCTTAAGCCCGACGGATCCACCAGTCGGTCGAAGAGGTGTAAACACAAGTTCACGTGTGTAAAAAAAATTACTTTAGTGATGTAAGGACATTTTATTTATAATTTGTCTCAAAGAAGAATCCCTAACACCACTAAATCAACTCTTCAAGTGCATTTGGTCAACAAAGTATTTGTTTAAAAACAACTTCAAAATAAGTATGCAAGAAACAACAGCGCCACCATTACAAGTAACACCCTAAACAAAATGCACCCCAACATATTGGGTATCAAATGAAACTAGAAAAGCTGCAATTTCATATGATACCAAGCATAAAAAGATATTCGCCAAGCACCTCACGTCAGTCTCAAAACAAACACAAAGCTAACCTTTGCATATCACAGCTAGCCTTATCAGATAGCATGTTTATCACCAAATACACCAAATCCCAAAGCTATTCTCACAAACAGCGATATTTTTTATTTCCTTACCTTTTCGTGGTCATTTTCAGACTATCCACACTGTTCTTCAACCAAAATTCACAGCATAGTAATCCATAATGTGAAACTGCATCATGCGCTAACGTTTACTTTCATTCGCAGCCATTTTGTTGTGGGTCTTGGCAGTGTCAATAAAGTTTAATCAAATTCTTCACCTGCGAGCTTTCTATGGAGGACGTAAAGTGACACAATGAATTAATTAAATATATCATTCAATAATTACTTAAATGTATCATTAAATAATTAAAATGATAATTAAATACATAAATGTGTAATTAAATAATTAAAATGATAATTAAATACATAAATGTGTAATTAAATGATTAAAATGATAATTAAATACATAAATGTGTAATTAAATGATTAAAATGATAATTAAATACAGAAATGTGTAATTAAATGTATCATTAATTAATTAAAATACAAATTAATATATGTAAAAACATATATAATTATTTCACTATTTAATTAATTATTTATCTATTTCATTATTTCACTATTTAATTAATTATTTATCTATTTCATTATTTCACTATTTAATTATTTATTTATCTATTTAATTAATTATTTCATTATTAAATTAATTATTTATCTATTTCATTATTTCACTATTTAATTAATTATTCATCTATGTAATTAATTATTTCATGGTCCACTGCCATAATCATTAATTTATTTTATCTGTCAGCCTAGCCCAACCCTATTCATTTAGCGGCCCGCGGGCCACATGCAGCCCGAAAGCAACCCTGCAGTGGCCCGATAGCAAATGCCAAGTGATTGGAATTTGGGTCCGAGGACTACAGGAAAACACCTATTAATAGCAGTGACTTCCATAAAATTCCAACAGTATCACAAACATTGAACGCAACGTTTACTGTAACCTAGCAACTATCCCGCAATGCATTGCGTTGTTAAGAAGGCGCGTTTGAGAAGCAATCCGCAATAATTAGCATTAGCAATTTTACAGCATGTCCTTATCTACCCTGAAACGACGTATTGGCGAGGAAAATCGTCAGTTTAATCCTGCGTGGACCGACAAGTATTTGTTTATTTTGCCACCTAGTCCAAACGCCAAGCCGATGTGTTTACTTTGCAATGAGTGCGTTGCAGTGCTGAAAGACTATAATGTCCGAAGACACCACGTTGAAAAACATGCCGCGTTTCGGAAAAACTTTCCTGAGGGATCACATGAGAGGGTGGCTAAAATCCAGAGTTTGACTGCATCTTACAACCGGAGCTGTTCTACAATGAAGCAGACTTGCACAGCTCAGGAAAGGGCCACAGCAGCTTCGCTTCGCGTGTCATGGATCTTGGCAAAGAAAAAGAGACCCTTCACAGTCTCAGAAACAGTAAAGGACTGCATGTTGGCTGTCGTGGAAGAAGTTTTAACTGACGAAAAAATGAGGACGAGTGTGGCATCTGCTATCAAACAGGTACCTCTGTCTGACACTTCAAACATTCGCAGGGTTGATATTCTTGCCACAGATGTATTCGAGACGCTACTAAAAGAGCTCAGAAAGGCTGATAATATGGCTGTAGCAGTAGACGAGTCTACAGATAAAACCGACACAGCCCAGCTTTGCATGTATGTCCGTTTTTTTGACGGCAACATTTTCAAAGAGGAACTGCTGGGTTTATTGCCATTAGATGGGCACACAACAGGCGAGGTACTGTTTGAAAAAATATCATCATTTTTTGAAGATAATAATCTGGACATGAAGCGCGTGTGCATGCTCGTAACGGATGGGGCTCCATCCATGGCTGGAAAAATTAGCGGCTTGGCTGCACGTTGGTCCGCTGTTGCGCCTCAGCTGACAACCCTGCATTGTATCGTGCATCAGACTGTGTTGTGCGCAAAACTGAGTGGTCATCTTAAAACGACAATGGACAATGTGATGGCTATTATAAACTTTATTCGCTCAACATCGAGTCTCCAACATCGTTTATTTCGCCAGTTGTTGTCAGAGATGTCTGCTGAGCACCAGGACTTGTCTGCCAGAGCAAAGGAAGTGGTACCCTCTATTGATGAGGGGAGATTCATACTGGAGCTTGTGGACATGCAGTCATCCCGAGCAATGGCTGACGAGCTTCACAGCAATGGACCAGCAAGGTTCTGGTGTAATGTCAATGTGCACCAGTTCCCTAACGTCAAGAAAGTTGCAGTCCACTTGCTCAGTATGTTTGGATCAACCTACACATGTGAATCAAGCTTTTCACACATGAACATGATAAAAAACAGCTCTCGTTGCTCTCTAACCAACAGTACTCTTCACCACTGCCTTCGGATTGCATTGACATCTTACGAACCAAACATCCGTGCTCTTATTCAAAACAAGAGGTGTCATTTCTCCCACTAGAAAAATCAAACAGGGAAGTGTTTGACACACATCTACATAAGTTGAGATGTAGTGCCTAATGTTAACTGCAACAAAACACTGTGTTGTAGCACAAACTAAATGCAGTTTTATGTCTTTTAAGTGACTGTTTTTTGTTAACTTATTATAGGTTCAATATTTAGGAAAGATATTTTGTTTTCAATTATTTAATTTAGTTGCACTTTATTATACACTTGGATGTCAGCTTTATTTCATTTAAGAACAATAGTAAACATGCGCTCAATATGAGATCTGTCTCAGATGAGATCAAATATGGGCAGGGAAAAACTGTTTTTGTTATTTCAAAAGAAGAAAAATATATCAAGTTCTGAAAAGTTGCTGTTAAGCAAGTTACTTTTTTATGCACTTTAAGATGTAGCCAAAACAAATGTTTCTTATCTGCACATTAACATGTGCTCAAAATGTGTCAAAGTTATGTGTTTTGAAATGTAACATAAAGAGGCAGTATTTCAGCATGTCTAGTTTTAGCATTGCTCTTCTATTCTGTGCTTTTGGATGTGGCAATATGTTAATAAACATCCAGTATGTTTATCTTATCTATTTGTATTTATTCAAAATGGTTAACTTTACTCGCTGT
This sequence comes from Melanotaenia boesemani, assembly GCF_017639745.1. Lineage (NCBI taxonomy): Eukaryota > Metazoa > Chordata > Actinopteri > Atheriniformes > Melanotaeniidae > Melanotaenia > Melanotaenia boesemani. Next base: position 35,356,863 of record NC_055695.1, on the reverse strand, counting down.
CTGCTAAAATTGTGCGGCCCTGTTCATATCTTTAGTCCGAAAATCTGGCCCGAGTGAATTTTTAATTGAATTGCCCTGGCCTAGCCCATCAAACTCAGTGGGCGGGGCTAACCAGCGCATGTAGCGAGGAAAGCAGAGAATATGTTGAAGTTGTTGGACTCATTTAGTCACTTTCCGACCAAAATATTGACCACAGAGTGACTGAAAGTTTAGAAGTACTCCACAGCTTCTCTGGTACCATGATACAACAAGCAGAACACACAGGGACCGGGACGTTTGGAGTTTGACCCGACGGCAGTTCTGGAGAACCAAGTAGAAGTTCTGTTTAGAGATTCCACGATCAAACCCGCTGCTTCTCTCAGCAGCTCCTTCACGTCACATACTGTCCAACATTCTGCGTTAATAAAAGTTTGTTCTATGGGTTTGTTTAACAGAGTATCTGAACCAACGTAGAGGTGAATAACGCCACACAGTGTATTGAAATGTGTTCACTAGCTCTGCATTGATCCATTATCTGGAATGTATTTGTCTTGACTTGTGGAAAGAGCAACCAATCAGGCGTCAGGAACCGCCCACTGAGTTTGATGGGCAAGGTTGACAGATAAAATAAATTCATGATTTTGGCAGTGGCAGAGCGTCAAAACAAATACATTCCAGATAATGGATCAATGCAGAGCTAGTGAACACATTCCAATACACTGTGTGGCGTTATTCACCTCTACGTTGGTTTAGATACTCTATTAAACAAACCCACAGACCAAAATTTTAATAGCAACCGCCAAAAATCAGGCAACGTGTGAGGTGGAGAAAATTTCAGGGGCTATACCACTGGTGGACAGTGCCTTTGGCAAAGTTCAAGAAGGAAGTGTCCTCTCCTATCTCCTCCCAGCATGGAGCCCACCTAAAACGTGTTTGCATTCCACTGCAACACCACGACCATCTGTACCTCCCTCCAATTACTTCTTGGGCCCCACCAAGTGCTGCTTTGTACTGAGCCATCATCAGCAACTCCACATGATGTCTCTGGAAACATCACATGACATGGCCCACCGAACTGAGGAGAGCACAAGGCAGCAAAGCTCTCTGCAGGAATGGCACCTCTTAAGGAGGCTGCGTGCGACATCCTCTAGATTTAGGTATGTGCACTTTTCACCCAACAGGATATATAGTTGTAAACAAACATGATGATCCTGTCGGAATAAGAAACTGTGTTAAATATGATTTTGTTTTTAAAACTTTGCCTTCATATAAACATCTTTTTCAGAAACCGCAGCCTAGCAGACCTTATGCATTTTGGTTTTAATAATAGTATAGTGTTTATATATATATATATATATATAATTGTACTGTTTAATTATATACTGTTTATCCATGTGATGTGCTTCAGAGAAGTTTGCCATGTGAGAGGACAGTCATCGGCAGAAAGCTTGGCCGTTCGAATCTCCCGGTCAGGCTACAAAACTGCCGACATGAAGAGAGGCCTCGAGCTGGAGCCTAAGGCAATAGAGGAGTATTGTCTGGCGAGGGACGTCAACCACTACCCATGTGGCTTCATCATTCATCCCGATGCTCCGTGGCTTGGGGCTTCACCAGATGGTCTGATCTACGACCCAAAAGCTGAACCTGCATTTGGACTGGTAGAGGTAAAGTGTCCTAATGTCAGAAGCTATGTGGACTGCACTTACATTTAATTACACATTTATGTATTTAATTATCATTTTAATTATTTGATGACACATTTAAGTAATTATTGAATGATATATTTAATTAATTCATTGTGTTACTTCCTCCATACTTTCCAACGATATCTTACACTTCAATGTCGGACGACGGTGCCGCCACTCAACAGACAAAGTAATAGTTGCAGGTGATTTTGATGTAGTGCAAGATGAAAAACAGGACAGATTTCCATCTCAACATAATTCTTATCATTTTAATCAATACATTGAAGATTTTTCTAGCTCTCTTGACCTTATCGATATCTGGCGTAAACTTAATCCTGAAAAACATTGCTATACCTGGAGCAACAAAGAGCGTTCTCAATTGTCACGATTAGACTATTGGCTTATAACCAGTAATTTGCTCTCCCTAACATCCAGCTGCAATATCTTTCACTCCCCTCTTACTGACCATTGTGCTATAACTCTTTCAGTCTCCCCTGACAAGAGTTTACCTGAGCCAAGATCATCACATTGGAAATTTAATAATAACCTGTTAAAAAACACAAACTTTTGCAACATGATAAAAGCACTTATTACCGATATCAAAACTATGATTGACTTATCCCCCACTAACAGATGGGAATGGCTAAAATTCAACATTAGGAAAATTGCTATTGAAGAAGGAAAATTAATGGCTAGAAAGAGAAGACAACATCAAGCTGGAATCATATCCAGAATAAACTCACTATGCAACTTGACTCAGTTAAATGAGGAAAGCTCTCTTGAACTTAACCAGTTACAATCCAAACTAGATGAACTTTACACAGAAAAAGCAAAAGGTGCCTATATCCGCTCAAGAGCCAGGTGGATTGAGGATGGGGGAAAAAATTCCACATATTTTTTCAATTTGGAAAAAAATAGACAAACAAAAAAAATTATAAACAAATTGCATATTGATAATACCTTAGTTGAAGATCAAAAGGTTTTAAGTAATTACATCATTGATTTCTACAAAACACTTTATAGTGCCCAGTACTCCAACCAAGATGCCATCTCCTTTCTCAGCTCTATACAAGATAAAATCCCAAAAATAGATATACATTTTAAAGACCTCACTGAATCAGACATCACCTTGGCGGAGCTTGATACAGTGGTCTCCCAAATGGCCAGTGCCAAGTCACCAGGTCCTGATGGGATAACAGTTGAGTTCTATAGATTTTTTTGGATTGAAATAAGAGAAATGTTGTTGGAAGTATTTAATGAGCCAATAAATAATCAGATGTTATCCCCAACAATGAAACGAGGAATAATTGCTCTATTACCTAAACCAGGCAAGGATAACTTATTTCTCGATAACTGGAGGCCAATCACACTCCTCTGCTGTGATTATAAAATACTGGCGCATATCTATGCGAATAGACTAAAAGTAGGTATAGGTCAAATAATAGACGAGACTCAGTCAGCTTTTATTAAAGGGCGACATATCCATCATCATACTCGTTTAATTTTAGATATTTTGGATTATAATTCTTTCGTTCCCTATGACAGTCTTATTCTATTTCTTGACTTTTTTAAGGCATTTGACTCCTTAGAGCATCCTTTTTTATTTAAGGCCCTAGAAAGCTTTGGTTTTGGAACTAAGTTCTGTAACATAGTAAGGATGCTTTACAGAGACATAACAAGTAGTATTATGCTCAACAGAGGTCTGTCAAATAGTTTCACTGTAAATCGTGGCATTCGCCAGGGATGTCCAATCAGTCCATTACTGTTTATTATTGCAGCTGAATTATTAGCCATCTCCCTTAAATTTTCTACAGATTTTGAAGGCATTAGTATCTTAGATAGGGAATTTAAAATTAGCCAATTTGCTGATGACACAGCTTTATTTCTTAAAAACAAAAAAATGGTTGCAATAGCAGTTAACAAAATTGCTGCTTTCTCTCGAGCATCTGGTCTAACATTAAATTTAAAAAAATGCGAGCTCCTAGCTGTTCATACCTGTAATCAAAATATCATTGACAACATCCCAGTAAAAAATGAAGTAAAATACCTTGGTCTGGTAATTTCAAAAAACAACAACGATAGAGAGAACGCCAATATTTTTCCCAGATTAAATGCAGTACAAAAAGTCTTCAACCACTGGTTAACTCGTGATCTATCGATACTATGTCGTATAATGCTGTCCAAAGCAGAGGGTCTTTCAAGACTTATTTATCCGTGCCACTCAATGTTTGCTTCCTCAAAAGTGATTAAGCAGTCCAACTCCATAATATTTAATTTCATCTGGAAAAATAAAACTCATTACATCCGCAAATCACAATTGGTAAAAGAATACGAAAATGGAGGTTTAAAGGCATTAGATTTTGAATCCATTATTGCTGCTTTCAGAGTAAAATGGCTCAAAGAGTGTATTGCCCAGTCTCAATCCATCTGGTATCATATTCCAAATAAAATTTTTAACAAGGTTGGAGGGCTAGAATTCCTACTTAAATGTGACTTTGAAATTTCCAAAATACCTTTAAAGTTGTCCAGTTTCTACAAACAAGCTCTGGATTTTGGGAAACTGCTTTTCACTCATAATTTTTCTCCACACAATTCTGTGTTATGGAATAACAGGGCTGTAACTATCAACAGGAAGTCTTTATTTAAATTTGACTGGTATGACAAGGGCATATATTTTATTCATGACTTGTTAGATACAAATGGAATGCTGTTATTATATGATGACTTTCTAAAGAAGTATAAGATTAAGGTTTCCTGTAATGACTACAACAAGATCTGTAAAGCAATTCCCAAACCTCTTCTTAATCTCATCCAGAATACTATGCAATATTTTTCTATTAACACTCGCTTGACCCCACTGACTATTGATGACATATCACTACAAGACAGAAGATGTAATAATAAATTGATCACTCTTGCCTATAAGCAAAAGATATTTTGTAACTTCAATGCTAATAATAATGTTCTAGACCTTGATAACACACTGAAAAAGAAGTCTTTCACCTTTTATGTGAAATATCCAGTTCAACCTAAAGTGAAAGAAGCTCATTACAAGATTATATCTGGTATATACCCGGTGGGAGATTTTCTACACAGGAGATTTAAATTTGAGTCTGATCCATGTGTCTTTTGTTCCTCTGAAATTGAAACAACAGTCCATCTCTTCTACAGTTGTCAGCATGTTATTGTTTTCTGGTCTGATATTCACAGTTGGATCTCACTAAAAATCTCTAATATACCTTTCTTCACATCCAAAGATATTTTGTACTTCATGGATAATCTGGACACTGATATCTCTGATGTCATAGATGTTGTGATCATTTTGAGTAAATACTTTATCCATACATGCAAATGGAAAAACACCACACCAATATTCCCTGTATTTCTGAATTTCTTTGTTGATTATTTCAAATCACTAAAATATGTCTCTAATTTAAATGAGAAAAATGCCATGATTTACCAAAACATTGCTAAATCCTTGCTGTTTTAAAAATGATGCCCAGCTTATGTCATATTTGTCTTTTGCTTTGTTTTTTTTGGTTGTTGTTACTGTTGTTCCTCTCTTTATTTATTTATTTTTTTTCTTGTTGTGCCTAGAACTACTCACTTCAGTCTGAACTGTCTAATGTAACATTGTTGGATTACTTCCTGACCTTTTTTGTATACTACCTGTGGTTTTCTAATAAAGATATATTAAAAAAAAAAAAAAAAAAAAAAAAAACGACGGCGCCGCCATTTCTCAGCTCTATCCCGGAAGTGACTGGATACCATGTCTCATATAAATGCACATACTATTCAGTACTAAGTTAGGAATAGTCAACTTTCTGGTGAAATTGACACGAAATACCCACAGTTCACAAAACAATGAGGTCATGAATGTAAGACATTTAATTACAATCATGAAATGGTAATTACTTGAAAAACAATTTATAGAAAGAACAGTTAACAACAGTGGTGGGTATATGCAACATAATTAGTGTCATGGGTTCGGTGTAGCCTAGTCTGATGGTGTCTAAACAGGACTGTTCACATACAAGCTGTCATTGACAGAATATTTTCTGGTCCATTCATGGTACAGACTTTTTTGGAATTTTTGGTGGTAATAATGAAGTGCAGGATGTTGCGCAATTAAAAACATAAGTTTATCAATAAAGATTATAGCGCAAAATAGATACATTCTGACATCATACATAAGCCAAATATCCTTCATTTGTATGTTTATTTTATTTATATAATGTAAATAGTGGAATGTTTTAATATTTGAATGAGCACATTTTTGATCAATAAAAGTACATGTGTTCATTAACTGTCAGTTTTGAAGTATTTCAAAAGTATGTATAATAACAGTCAACTATAACTGTTTCATGTTTGATTTAAGATTACTTACATTCTCTTATGGGTGTGATGGTGTATGAAAAGTGTGTTTGCTCCTTAATTTAAGCAGGCCTTTTAAATCTGAGAAATATAATGATAATGATAATAATAGGCTGAATAATAATTATATTTAGTATTAAATGGACAACGACATCTACTTTTGACTGACACTTTTGATATTCTCTCCATTCATTATATAATCAACTTACTCTAAACAAACACCGTTGAACATCTGTCTGTGGTTATTATTGAGCAATTATGTAGCAACTGTTTAATTTCATCCAGCATATATTTGACAATGAAAAGGAATACAACAAACCCAGTCAGCTGCAAAATAAAATAAAAAAACAAGTCCCGTTTTAATGCCACATTCGTCCACTGTTGTCTTGCCATGATCAATATGGTGGACGCGTTCTTTGTATCCTAGCAACGGAACGAAGCGGCGCCTATTTTTGCCGAAGAATAACAACTTCCGGCGCCGAGATTGCGTCACTTCCGGGATTGAGCTACGTCACTTCCGGGATAGAGCTGAGAAATGGCGGCGCCGTCCTCCGCCATCTTAACTGCAGTTTTTTTTTTTTTTTTTTTCAAAGTTTTTATTGACAAAGTTCAAAGGAACAATACAAAGATAACGAATATGTCAATAAAAAATGACAGATGTACATCTCGAATATTACCAAAGATACAAATACAAGACATGAAAATAAATTAAAATAAAATAAACAAAGAACACTTAGAGATCTGCTAATGTTTCAGATTAAAATGGTTAACTAATTGAATAGTTTTAGTTAGTTTATTGTTTTTCTTTTTTAAGTTTTCAATGTTATTCCAATATGCATTAAGGTCTGTTATCTTGAAATTGGAGAAGGAGGGTATGTTTTTCTGCCAAATCATTTTGTGCAAGTAATATTTTGCTAAAATAATTATTAAATTAATAATGTATTTTTCATTAGCTAAAAAATTAGAGTTAGTTACTATTAGAAGTATTTCGAGTTTGCTCAGAAATATGTCTTTTCTAATCTTTTGGGAAATGTATCTTTGTAAGTGGAACCAGAAAAAAGTTACATGAAAACAATCAACAAATACATGTTCAATGGTTTCTCCCTCACACCCACAGAATGAACAAGTGTTGCTTACAGTAGGAACAAAAGAAGAAATATTTGCTTTTGAAGGGTAGTACCTGTGCACAATTTTGAATAATACATCTTTGATTTTGTTTGTAATCACATATTGATGAGGTAACTGGAAGATTAAGTTCCATAATCTTTTGTCCAGGCCAGTCCATCGGTGTTTACATAAGGGAGTCGTGACAGGATCTAGCAGGTTTCTAATAAAAGCATTGTTACATCTCTTGTCTGTAAGTGGAATACCAGAAATGGAAGGTGAGCTGGCAGTTAAAGACAAGGAAATATCTGTCTGTACACTCTTTGCCAAGGAGACGATACTAGCTGGGATAGATTTCATTACCATGTCAAATTCTTTTTCAGAAGTATGCAACCCAGAATGTTCTGTAAATTCATTATAGGAGTAGAATTCACCATTACCCTTTAGTAAATTGTTCACTGTGTTAAGATTATTAATAAACCAATCATGTAGAAAAAGTGTTTTGCGTTTGTGTAGTATATATGCGTTGTTCCAGAGAATACAATTGTGTGGGGAAAAATTGTGTTTAAAGATAAGATTCCAACATAATAAAGTTTGTTTATGGAAGAGGGTTAGTTTCACAGGGAGTTTTCCTACTGAGAACGGACACAGAAGCAAAAAATTGATACCACCAACAGTCTGAAATAAGTTTTTTGGGATAATATTCCACATGTTGTTTGGACATTTGAGGAAATTTTTGATCCAGCTGATTTTCATAATCTGGTTGAAAGATGTAAAGGTCAGTACATTCAGACCTCCTTCAGCTAAAGGGTTTGAGAGGACAGATCTTTTAATTTTATCAGGTTTATTCTTCCAGATGAATTTGAAGAGAATTCTATCAAGTCTGGAACAAGTGGATTTAGGTATGTCTAGACATGAGAAAACATAGGCTGCTCTAGACATTCCTTCTGCTTTGCTTAACAGAACTCTGCCATATATAGAGAGATCTCTGGCAGACCAACAATTAAACTTAGTTTTGATGGCTTCAGTCACCGGGACCATATTTAGATCAAGGGTTTCTTTTGGGTCTTTGGATATTTTTATGCCAAGATAAGTTACAGTGTCTTTGAATGGGATATTACATATGTTAGATTGACTGCTGTCTTTCAGGGGAAGAATTTCACATTTTGTTATGTTTAGTTTTAATCCTGATATCTTTGAAAACTTTGTTATTGTAGCTAAGGAGAGCGGAACTTGTTTGTGGTTTTCTAAAAATAAAGTAGTATCATCTGCTAGTTGTGAAATTTTGATTTCTTTGTCGAAGACTTGGATTCCCTTAAAAGGAGATTGTAATATTAGATAATTTAGTATCTGGGCAACAAGCAAGAAGATATAAGGGGATGCAGGACATCCTTGGCGTACCCCTTTTTCTACATTGAATCTCTGAGATGTACCATACATAAGTTTTACAGAGCTATTATTATTTCTATAAAGTGTTTTCACTGCATTGATGAAGAAATTGCCAAAGTTTAAGAAGGATAATGTTTCAAAAATGAACTTATGGCTAATAGTATCGAAAGCTTTCTGGAAGTCCAAAAATAGAATAATTGGGTCCCCAGATAGTAGGTGTCTATAGTTAACAAGGTCCAAGACTAATCTGATATTATTAGAAATATGACGCCCAGGCATGAAGCCACTTTGTGATTCATGAATAATGTTGTTCATTCCGTGTTTTAGTCTTTTAGCTAATATAGATGCTAAAATTTTATAGTCATTATTTAATAATGTAATGCCCCGCCAATTGTCAATTAATAGAATGTCTTTATTAGGTTTTGGGATTAATGCTATTAGGCCTTGTTTCATTGAGTGGGTTAGTTCTTCATTGTTCAGAGCTTCATTGTATACTGCCAAGAGAAATTTTGACAATTCTTCAGGAAATGCTTGATAAAATTCCGCCGTGAGGCCATCGTTTCCAGGTGACTTGTTAAGTTTAAGATTTTTTATACCCCAATTTATTTCCTCAATAGATATTGGCTCATCACATTCTTCTCTGAATGCGGTGCTTGCTTTTTTGACATCTTCGAGTGAATTGAGAACCTCAGAGGCATCTGGGCATATATCTATTTTATGGAGATTAGTATAAAAATTGGACACAAATTTTGAAATAATCTCATACTCTTCTGTTATGGAATTTTCTATTTTTAGTTTACATAAAGAGTTTCTTTCCTTGTTTCTTTTTTCAATCCCAAAGAAATACTTACTATTTTTTTCCCCGTCTTCAAACCATTTTAGTCTTGATCGTATGAACGCACCCTTGGCTTTTTCCTTATAAATATCATCTAATTCTGTTTGAAAATGTTCTAACTGTAAGGATTGTTCATTATCTGTTAAATTTAAAGTGATGTTTGAAATACTTTTGATTAAAAATTCTATTCTTGCTCTTTTTCTTTTGACTAAATCTTTACTGAGATGAATGGCATATTTCCTAATTTCATATTTCAAGAATTCCCATTGTATCCCATAATCATTTGTAGAGATTGCTTGTTTCCAATGTTTTTCAATAAGTTTTTTTGTGTTTTCTGTAAAGTTCCTATTATTCAGTAAAGTACTGTTAAATTTCCAGTAATTGAAATTTGTTTTGTTTGGTTGCTGAGATAAGTTCAATTTAAGAGAGATTATTTTATGATCTGTCATAACTGTTGGGCAGATCTTTACCTCTGTGACCTGTTCATTCATATCATTAGAAATTATCCAGAAGTCAATTCGGGAGCAGTGTGAGCCATTTTTGTTGCTCCACGTGAATTGTTTCTCTTGTGGAAAGCGGTGTCTCCATATATCTACCAAATTTAATCTTTTGCTAAATTTGATAAGATTGTTTTCTCCATCATTAGGTTTTGGTGGATGTTTATCCATCTCCTGAGACCATGTCATGTTAAAATCTCCACCTAAAATCATTTTGGCTGAAGGGTATTTGCTAGTTAAGGATTTAATAATATCTTCGATCTCCTCTAATAAGTGACGATTTGCTGATTCAGAGTTATAACCATAAATGTTCCCTAATAAAACAAATTGTACATGTAATTCTAAAACCAAAAATGTCCAGTGTCCTTTATCATCAATTCTTTTTTCTAAAACTTTTCCAATAAATTTGTCTTTTAGAGTAGCAACTCCTGCCGACCTATTAGATCCATGAGATAGCCAAATTTCTTTCCCCCATTGATGTTTCCAGAATATTTCATCTTCTGAACAGGAATGACTCTCTTGAAGAAAGACAAAATCTGCCTTCGCCTCCTTACAGAATAGGAAAAACGCCTTTCTCTTTACATTGTTTCGCAGACCTCTAGTGTTAACAGATATTAAATTTAAATCCAGAAATAAAACTTGTATAGAAAACTAATCAATATTTTCTAGAAAGCGTCCACTGTATGAAAACGACTCCTATATTAGTGGGAATAACACGGTTGAACACAGTAAAATAAAATTTTTGAATGGTTAGTTACAATGCTCATTACACATAAAACAAATGAACACGGTGTAACGTAGCAGTTGGAGCATTATATTAGAGCAAGTATTGACATAGCATTTAGCACAGGTGGTTTCTTTACTGTTTTATCACCTCTATAAATATCTTATATTAGACAGTGTGCAGAAAATATGGAACGAGAGAACAAAAGATCCGCTCATAAACAACTTAGCTTTTTTTTTTTTTTTTTTTTTAGCTTTCAGACAGGTGAAGTTCTTTACCATCTATGTAGCCTTTAACTCCCACGAAGTAGGCTTTGCTCCCGTTCTTTCGTGCTCTTTCAATGATTGGCCAGAGCGCCGCTCTCTTCTCCTTGTCTTCTTTGGTCAAGTCTTCCCCCAGACGTAGTTTCTTCTCACGTAGATACCCGTTGTTTTTTGCAGCTCTCCAGATCTCATCTCTCACAGACCGGAGGGTGAAGAGGATGATGATGCTGCGGTTCTTGTTGTCGGCTCGTCTCCCCAGCCTGTGTGCGACGTCTATTCCCTCGGCCGCTCTGGTTCCCATTTCTGGTGCGATTTTCTGACAGATTTCTAACACTCTGTGTTTGATGTTCTCGTTATCTTGCTCGGGTAAGCCGTAGAGACGTAGGCACCCTCTCCGCTTGTACCGCTCTGCTTCGGTGACTCGCTCTTTGAGTGACTCTATTTCCTTATTATGTTTTTCATATTGTTTCTTCAGGGCAGCGTTTTCTGACTTTATGTCGTTGATTTCTTCATGTGCGAACTCGAGAGAGACTTTTAGCTCTTTGATGTCTGCTGCGTTGCAGCTTATCATATGTGCTAGTTCGTCAGCTCTGTCGTTGACAGCTTTCAGAATGGTCATCTGTAACTCGTACATGGAAGGTTCCGTTTGCCCGCTGTTGAGTTTCTTAGATGCAGGGCTACTTACTGGGGTGTCGGGGAGTGGAGTAAGCTCCTTTCCATCCTCTCGTGCATTTCCCTGATAATTATGATCACCAAGCGATGCTCGAGCTGTTTTCTGCTCTTTGGGAGTGATTTCTTTTCTCTTCAGTTCCAGTTTTTTTGATTGGTGGCTCATTTTCTTTCTTGTCGTCTTTGTTTGAGGTACCTGTACCTGCTAGCTTGAAGCTTACCGAGCAGCTTTTTTTTTTTTTTTTTTTTTGAGGTCTTTCTTCCGTAAATTATCAAAGTGACAAAATTCTTGTTTAAGAATATGTCAAAAGTTAAGTTCTTATTTTGCTAATACGGTAAGTTATTTTTTAGGTTCTTTTTAGCGTAAATTAAGGTTGGAGTCGGTTTTGTGTCAGGAGACGTTTTAGAAAGCTGCCGCCATCTTCCTCCGCTAGCATGCTTCTTATCTTAACTGCAGTTGGGTACTCTTGCTGCTTCAATGAGACTTCATCCATCGTGTGTAAATCCAGATGCGTAAATGTAGGATCATCCACGCTGTATAAGATCTGTTACGCACGGAGGCACAGCGCACATAGCAACAGCGTTTTTTTGGTTGTTGTTTTTTTTCATTTATTTAGAGCCTTGACTCATTTCTATGGAAGCCCATTTCCGTCACTCTGATGAAAAAAAAAAACATAGTATCTCATAATTATGACTTAAGTATCTCATAATAATGAGATACTATCTCATTATTATGAGATAGTATTTCATTATTATGAGATACTATCTCATAATTATGACTTAGTATCTCATAATTATGAGATACTATCTCATTATTATGAGATACTATCTCATTATTATGAGATAGTTAAGTCATAATTATGAGATTCTATCTCATTATTATGAGATACTATCTCATAATAATGAGATACTTAAGTCATAATTATGAGATAGTATCTCATTATTATGAGATACTATCTCATAATAATGAGATACTTAAGTCATAATTACGAGATAGTATCTCATTATTATGAGATACTATCTCATAATAAGTAATTCACCGTTACACTTTAACCGTTTTCCTTTTCTCCGTGTACTGTTAGCTTGTTCCGTGTCTCCTTCGAGTTTTCTACCCGCCGTTATTACCGGAAGTTGTTACCGGAAGGCACAGTGCCGACCGGAAGTAGTAAGCGATCTTCAAAATAAAGCTGATTATAATCATAAGCTTCAACTAAGCGATCTGTATATAGAACACATGAATTACATTTTCTTATGATAAACCCAAATCATGAACTGTATTTTATACCTCAGTCCAAAAGCTGCGATAAAAAAATAGCTTAATTAACTTTCTTAAACTTCAACCTTTTTAACCATGCAGGCTGCCACCTTGTGGCCAAAAAATTAGCAAAGCAAAAGTGGTTTGCTACAGAGATGCTATCTCATGATTATGTTACGACCCCTTCTTCTTTTGTGGCTTTGTTAATTATGTTTGTGTGCAGGTGCAGCTGGAGTATTCGGCGGGGCGTAGCTATATAAGACCCGCCTACAATCGGCCTGGTAGCTTCTTTCTTTGCTCCGCTCCCAGGCCGGACCTGCGCCGTTGCACCTCGTTATTGTGTTTGGTTTAGTTCTACATCATACAACACTGCACTCATTATATTTGTACACACAACCAAGCACGCCCTGACATTACTGATATTGCAGACAATCACACTTCATGATTATATTATTTTGTCTTAAGTTTTGGTTTAATAAATAATTATAATTGGTTTTCTTGGTTGTTCGGCGTTGTTTTGTTATAACCGTAAGGCTGGTTGTAACAATTATGACTTAACTATCTCATTATTATGAGATAGTATCTCATAATAATGAGATACTATCTCATAATTATGACTTAACTATCTCATTATTATGAGATAGTATCTCATAATAATGAGATACTATCTCATAATTATGACTTAAGTATCTCATTATTATGAGATAGTATCTCATAATAATGAGATAGTATCTCATAATTATGACTTAACTATCTCATTATTATGAGATAGTATCTCATAATAATGAGATAGTATCTCATAATTATGAGATACTAAGTCATAATTATGAGATAGTATCTCATAATAATGAAATACTATCTCATAATAATGAGATAGTATCTCATTATTATGAGATACTTAAGTCATAATTATGAGATACTATGTTTTTTTTTTTCATCAGAGTGACGGAAATGGGCTTCCATACATTTCCAACAAAGGAGACCTTAAAAAATTAAATACACCCCCCTTTATTAGAAGTAATTATAACAGTAAGTCATAACAGTAATTGCAGTACAACAGAGAAGGTACAGAAAATATTCCAAAGGAGTTGGAAGGAACAAATGCCAGGGTGACAGGTTTCATATAAAAATATTGTATACAGTGCAGATTTCAACAGTTTTAAGTGCCGTTTGGTTTTCAGAGTATTTAATTGAAAGAATGTATTGTTTTAAGGTGTTAGAAAAAGCGGCGAAGCATGGCTTTTTACCTGAGTATTTACAACGGTGAATGTGAAATTTTGACATCAAAATTAAGAGGTTTATCAAATAAACTGAGTCACTCTTTTGTAAGCCATTTTCAAAAACACCAAACATTACATTCTTCCAAAACAACACAAAATCTTTTTTAATGTTAGGGTGAATAAAGTCATATAGTTTTTGCCAAAACATTTTAACATCTGGACAGTGCCAAAATAAATAAACAGCAGTTTCAGGACATTCATTACAAAAGCTACAATTTACATCAATATATTTAAATTTATTCTTTATATATGATTTAGCTGGATAGAATTTATGGACAAGTTTAAAAGATATTTTTTTCACTTTATTGGTAATAAGATATCTGTTAGGTAGCAGCCAGACTCTCTTCCACAGTACATCATCCACAGATGCATTCCAGTGTGAAATAACACGAGGAAGTGTAATAATATCTCTTTGGAACATATTCCTTATTAATCTGTTGTTATTGATGGGTCGCCTGGAAGGACAAACCTTTCCTACAGGTGTGTCCACTGGAGAGACAAGATTTAGGTTGTAAGCGTCAAGCCTTTGATGACATTTAAAAAGCATACACACACCAGAGGGGATGGTTTCAAAGACTTTTGCATAATCTCCAGGAGTCACAGGAATATTGTATTTTTCAAGAAACTCTTCATACGTTAATAACAGACCATCTTTGTTAAATAACTGATCTACCCATTTGATGTTATTTTGAAACCAATATTCCATAAAAAGAGATTTGTGTTTATACAAAATGTCTTTGTTATTCCAAATTAAATAGTTATGGGGTGAAAAATTATGTTTGTAGATGAGACACCATGAGAGAAAGAACTGGCGATGAAAAGCAGACATTTTAACAGGGATGTTTTCAATGTTTTAATTGCAAACAAGAAGAAAATGAATACCACCTAGTTTGGACAATATATTGTGAGGAATAATATTCCAAATTGAAGTGGGTTTTTTGAAAATTTGTTTAATCCAATTAATCTTAAATGTATTATTTAGAGTCCGAAAATCCAGAAAGTTGAGACCACCATTTTCATGAGGATTCATAATAACAGTCTTCTTCAAATAACGAGTTCTACTTTTCCATACAAAGTCAAAGAGAATTTTGTCAATCTCTTTCAGGGTTTTATCACTGACATGCAGAGCGAGAGCTGTGTATGTTAATCAAGAAATACCCTCTGCTTTAGTAAGAAGTACTCTTCTTCTCAATGACAAGTCTCGTAAGAGCCACTGGTTTAATTTACGCCGGGTTTTTTCTATGTTTGGTTCAAAGTTTGAGGAACTTCTTCTGTTTTGGTCCTTTGTTATTAGAATTCCTAAGTAGTGTACCTCATCTTTAATTGGAATGTTACATGGTGCCAATTTTGTGCAATCTTTAATAGCTAAGCTCGCATTTTTTTATATTTAGACTCAAGCCAGAGGCCACAGAGAATTCTTGAATAACACTGATTGCCAGAGGAATTTGATTTTCATTTTTCAAAAATAGTGTGGTTGTCATCTGCCAGCTGTGTTATAATTAGTTCTTTACCAAGAACAGAGATGCCTTCCACAGCACTCATTTGAATATGTTGAGCCACAATCAAAAATAGGTACGGAGAGGCAGGACAACCCTGTCTAATACCCAGAGACAGAGTAAATCTTGGGGGTGTGCCACCTGGTAGTTTGATAGAGCTATTACTGTTAGTATATAGGGTTTTAATAGCAGAAGAGAAATAGTTACCGATTTCTTTAACGATTGTAGGATGAAGTGGTGCTCCACTGTATCGAAGGCCTTATAGAAGTCTAGGAACAAAATAAAGCCATCAAGATTTAACATTTCAGAGTAATCCAGGATGTCTATAACTATTGTTCGTTATATGTCTTTTAGACATAAAACCAGACTGAGTTTCTTCAATAATTGAGTCCAATACCATTTTCAGCCTTCTGGCAAAAACTATAGCAAATATCTTATAATCGTTATTAAGTAACGTTATTGGACGCCAGTTATCAATAAAGGAAGTGTCCTTGTTGGATTTGGGTATTAAAGTTGTCAAGCCTTGTGTCATGGTTGTGGGAAGTTGTTCCTTACTTATACTTCCTAGAAAGACTTCGAGTAGAAATGGCAATAATTAATGGGCTTTATGCACGGTGCTGTTTTTTTAACTTCCGGTTCACGACACGCCAGTAAAAACGCTTCCGGTTAAAGCTATGGTTACGTTGTGGCTGTAGATTTGAACACTGAGGGAAACAAAGGAATAAGATATTGTTCATATTCGAGACAACAGGTAGTATAGTTGTTTATAGAAGAGTGTATTACTATAATGGTATAATATATAACGTGAGATGAAGCAGGAACACAAGTTTCAGCGGCGTGAAAGGTGGACAGCTGAACACTGCTGTGTTCCATTGTTACCTCGTCAGCTAAATACAATTCAACCATCAGTTTCCACACGTTTCCCTCGGAGGATCAACAACGGAAGAGATGGATGGTGAACATCAGAAGGGATAATCTCATCATCACGCCACACACCCGTGTATGCAGTCGACACTTTACAGCGCAAGATGTCAAAGAGCCGAGTAAGGAAGGCAAGAGGAGGCGCTGAGACCCGGCGCCGTTCCACTTTTATTTCCGTGGAACAACTTTTCTCTTGGTGAGAGAAGACTTTCTGTGTGGGAACGCACAGCTAGAGAACCAGAGAATGTGGAAACTGGGGAACCAGATTGTGCACACGATCACGACTACTGCGTGGGTCCGGATCCTGCCGTTGTGGACAGTGTGCTGGAGGAAAAGCAGAGGCTACGAGAGGAAGTCGCTCCACTAAGGCAGCAGCTGGAGCAGATGTTCCTGTCACGTTTCGGGATACAGCGATTTGATGGGTCCGATGTGGACATTCGTTTTTTCACCCGGTAAGTACATTTGTTAGTTATCTTATACTTTTAGACCAGTTACATGGAGCCCCTCTTTAGAAATAAAGTGATAATAATAACGATAACAGCAATAATAATAATAATAATACATAGCCACGCTACATAATGCATAGTCTATTCTTCTTAATAATAATAATGTTGTTGATGATGATGATGATAATACAGTGTCACAAGAGGAGCTCCATTATTTTATTTTTTATATTGGTGAAAATAAAGAGCTGAGTTATAGCACAGGAGATGGTATATTGCTTTCTGCTTATTGCTTACTGTAAACATCTAGCTTACATGTTGTCGACTGTGAGCAGGTCTGATTGTAAGGTCTGACAGCAGCAGGGTGAAAGGGGCTGCCCTGTACTGTGAAAATGTTAAGCATTTATTTCATAAGGTAACCCCTCAGTATAACTGAAGTTTGCAGGAGCTTCACCTGTAGAATCTGCAGGTAGTAAGCAGCCAGGTGGATGATCAGATGCAGATATCTGCTGAGAGTGAAACATCAAGGGGAAATGAGGGGTCGTCTTTTTATATTTGGACTGGTTTACTTGTTAGACTCCATGAACATGGAAATTAAAAACGTATTCTGAAATACAAATTAATAAGACCCCGGTCTAACAGGTGGTTGCTTGTAGCAGGAAGGTTTACTTCAGATCGCAGATGAAGGTCAAGAACACCAAAAGCATCATCAATGGAGAGATACAGCAGGTCCTTCCTCCCCTCTGCTGTCAGACTCCACAATTAGGCCTGTTCACAGCAGTGTTGATGTATTTATATTGTAGTTGTGTATATATATATATTTGTATACACAACTTGTTTATCTATTCATATTTGTTTTACTTGTTTACTGTGAAATTGTACAGCTGTCTACAGCACTATGAATTACCCCACTGAGGCATAAATAAATGTCTATCTAAAAAAAATTTACACAGCGTGTGGGGGAAAAAATGACTGAATATCTGACTAATGTAGTTTGGTTAACATTTATCCTGCTTATGGTAATTTTCAAAATAATAAATAAAACAAAATGGAATGTCCCTCAGGTGAAGTTAGGTCTCCATCTGTTTCCAGGTTTGCATCTTATGACCACCTGATGCGGTTTTGGCAGGTCATTCAACCATCACTGAAATACATGGTCCGAGCAACCAGCTTAACTGCTGATGATGCTGGACGACTGAGTGCTCCCACGGTAGGCCTTATTTGTAATTATGTGATTTTCCAACTACAGCACAATAAAGTAGTACAGCCAACCATTTATTTCTTATCTTGTGTATTTCACAGGGACGGGCTCTACACCCAATAGATGAGATGTTCCTGTTCCTGAACTACCTGACCTTTGGACTGAAGCAGAGGGACCTGGCTGACCGCTATCAAATCCACCAATCTACTGTGAGCAGAATAATTCTCACATGGAGCATTTTTTTGCTTTCTGTCCTGGGTGCACAGAGAATCTGGATGACACAAGAGAGGATCCGGGAGTACCTACCTGTAGAGTTCAGAGACTATGCTGACACCACTGTGGTTCTGGACTGCACTGAGCTGAGGTGCCAAACCCCTTCTTCTCCCTTGCTACAGAGTGAGGTCTACTCAAACTACAAGTCCCACTGCACCCTGAAAGGAATGGTTGGTATAGCACCACATGGTCCAGTGACCTTTGTTTCTCCCCTCTATGCTGGTTCGATCAGCGACAAGCAGCTGTTTGTGGAATCAGGTCTTTGCAAGCTTCTCCGTCCAGACTCAGCGATCATGGTGGACAGAGGCTTCCTGATGGACAACTGTGTGCCCTGTAAGATGTACAGACCTGCATTTCTTTCAGGAAGACATCAAATGCCTGAGAGTGAGGTCAGGGAAACGCAGGCAATCGCACACCTCAGAGTGCATGTGGAGCGTGTGATTCGAAGGTTGAAAGAACACAAGTTATTGGATTCAGTCATTCCTTTGAATATGTTTGGTAACATTAATCAGCTGTACGTTGTTGCATGTCTCCTGCTGAACTACGAAAATGGCCCCTTGGTTAAGGCTTGGGCAAAGTAGAACAATCAAATCTGACATTGCAAGTGATTTTTGTAGAATAGTTAGTCATTGAATGTGATATTGTTATTGCTGTTTTAAACATTTTGATGCAATAAAAAAAGGCGATCTCACAGCCTTCCTTTGGGACACAAACGGTGGAATTTTAATTGTTTTGTGTTTGTTTGTTATTTACAAGCAGAGGTGGGTAGAGAAGCCAAAAATTCTGAAATAATAGTACTGTTACATGAGAAAAATATGACTCAAGTAAAAGTCAAAGCTAGTCATCCAAATAATTACTCTAGTTAGACTAAAAAGTACTTATTGAAAAAAACTACTAAAATACTGACAACATCAGATATATTCTTTTTAACTAAAAATCAATAACTGAAACAGTGATGAAAAAAAATGAACATGAATAAAACATCCATCACATTAAAACAGTCTCCATAAAACTGACGTATCCACCAGCACAGTATGTTTGTTTTCTGAGATGGTCATGTGGAAGTCGTGTAACAAAACTGATTCATATTAATAAATGGCCAAAAAATAGAAGCAACGAGTGGAATGCATGCAATTGTAATGGAGTAAAAGTAGTGTGTAGTGTAGACTACAAAGTCGCACCATTCAAATCCACTTAATAAAAGTTGCCCCTGCACCTGCCAGTAGTAGGCATGTGATTTTTTTAACTGAAGTATGTCATCAGAGACCCTGAGGTAAGTGCAGTCCACATAGCTTCTGACATGAGGACACTTCACCTTGTAGTGGAATATTATTTATTAAAGATCACACACTAAATGAGAATCAAACAAAGTATTTAATTAAGAGCTGATCAGCAATGAGAGTCACATAGTCAGAAAGATCTGCTAAGTGAGTCTGAAGAGAAACATGTGTGCTTGGTTAATATAGCCAGAGCATGAGCTGATAACATCGAGGTCGAAGGTCATTGTAGTAAACCCCTCATGGCCTGGTACAAGGAAGAAAAGAAAAGGGGGAAGGGGAGCTCATTAAATCCTTATCTGGGTACACAGTCATTCTCCTCCCTGAGTAAAACATAAGCCAAGCTTTAACAATGTAAAGTGTAGTCTACAGAATATAAGGGTTATGTGTAAATTTTCCATTACAATCCACTGCTTTGATTAAAATGCAACATATTAATCACACATAAAGAGAAAATTTACTCAAAGAACTCCAAACCACCAGCATCATCATATGGAGAAGTATCTGCTGGAACATAATGACGGAAATAGAAAGTGAACGTGCCGTTAAGCACACACCTGATGAAAGGAAGGACACAGCAAAATACAATCAGAACACAGGAGAAAAAATGCAAGAACCATTAGTAAGCCAGTCCCAGAAATTCCACCCCTTAGAGGGTAAATTAACATCGTTGCAGCCGTGCAGAGTGTCCCAGAGATCAGTAAGGGCATCATGGACCACAGACAAGTTAGCAGATAAGTCAGATAACATGGTCCAGACCAGTTGACAGGAAGGTAAATATAAGAGTGTCTGTAACATGTCCAAACCATATAATGAGGACAGCCAAAGCCGGTATCTGATGGGATGTAAGACCAAGTGGTGTTAAGAACAGAGTTATTGTACATAGGAAGGTCAGGAAAAGGTAAAAGTGCTGTAAGGTTAAACACAACAATTCCTAAGCCCCACTCTGTAGAAGGAGAACAGTCAGGGAATAAATCACAAGAATTTAAGGTGAACGAGTCAGAGCGTTTGGGGCAAGGTGAGGATATACATGAGACTGGAATAATACGCTGACAAACTAGAGTGTCCTAAAAAGAATAGTGCATCTGTCCCATTTTGCTAAAAACAGAGAGATGGAGAAAACAGTTTTGGATGAAACACAAGTAGAGTTTGTATTGCTGGAAAATTCAGCGGGCCTCCTCCAGGAGAGGGGAGGGCTGGTGTGGTCAGGTAATGTTCCTAGGGTGTAATCTATTACCCATGATCAGAGTTCACAAAGTGGTATTCAGAGGGACTGGATATGGAATGAAAACTGATTGAGAGGGTGTGGCATGTGGCACCAGTCCACAAACATAACAGCTGTCATTTGTCAATCTATGAGCAGACATGTTAGCACCAAAGATCATCAGCGTTGTCATGATGCTGAAGGGTGTGGTCATCTCGGCGGTGCCTCCTCAAAGAGGGTGCTTCTGTCCCCTGCAGTCATCTGGCGGGTTGGGACGAAGCTAGGGAGTGTTGTGTTGGGCGAGGACCGGTTGGATCCAGGTACCAGAGGAGGAAGGGGACAAGGATGAAGAAGATGACGCACGACCATCCCCTCACGGCAGCCTGGGTGCACTTCATGTTGCCACGTGGAGGGTAAACTACCTCTCACGGAACTGACCTCAGGGATTATTCTGCGCTGTGGTTGAGAGGTCAGCTGGAACTGGGGTTGGTGTACCTTGGAACCTCCTTTCAAAACGCCAGTGCTTTCTTCTCGTCTCTGGACCAAGACCCAGTCTCCCGGAACCAAGGAGTGGAGCAGATCTGATGCTGGTGTGGCAGGCCTTCCCTTAACCACACTGTGCACCTGTGAGAGAACTTTGGACAGATTTTAGCAATAAGCAAGCATGTTACCTTCACAGTATGTGGTAGACATGGAGAGTCCTGGGGGATCCAGACTAGTGTGAGGAGGTCTGCCAAACAGAATCTCAAATGTGCTGAGGTTCATTTCGGGCACGTTTCCTCATCCTCATGTGCGAGTGGGAAGGCTTTAGGCCAGGACAATCCTGTGTCTTCACAACATTTAGCCAGCTTACCTTACAAAGTGGCATTTTCACGCTCAATTGCTCCGCCTGATTTGTGGGTGATAAGCACAATGAGTCTTAAGCTGGAACCCCAACAGTCCACTTACCTCTTTCAGGGCTGCATTGACAAAGTATGAACCAGTGTCAGATGAGACCTTAACTGGAATCCCCATCTTGGAATGATCTCGGTCACCAGAGCCTTAGCCACGACTGAACTTGTAGCATGCTTTGCTGAAAAAGCTTCAACCCATTTTTTGGCCACATGTCAACCATGACTAAACAATATTTCTTATCTTCTGCAAGTGTTAACTCAATGAAATCCATCATCACGTGATCAAAAGGCTGATTAGGTGGTGTATGACCAGTTGGAGGGCAGGCAAGAGGGCGGGCTGTATTGTAGCCTGCACAGATCAAACATTTTTGCAATACTGTTCAGCCACCACAGTGAAGCCTTTTGTAAACCAAGATGTTATAGAAGATACCATCCCCCCTTTTGGCACATGGTCCACCCCATGTGACAACTTAGCAAACTAGGGGAAAAATTGACAAAGAAGGCAAGGTCTTCCATCAGTAGAGCGCACAATACCTGCAGAACCAGAGGTGCATGGTGGAATAGTCAATTTATCAAAAAACTGATATACTTTCCATTTTTGTTAATATGTGACAGTATCCCAGGTAAGAGTAAAATCGTACACAAAACATTAAAATTCTTGTATACTTGAATCCTGGAGTTGCCTGTTCTGGCATTCCCCTGTGAAACAATCCTCATCAGCATAAGCACATGTGTACAAGGTGATCATTTTCTCCGCCTGTAAAAGTTCTACCCCAAAATGTCATAAGGGACAAAGTCATTTTTGATTTTAAAATGCACATACACATATTTTACAAAAAGAGATTTCGTGTAGATGTCTCCTCCTCCTGTAAACAGATTATCAGACCTGCTTTTCATGACAATAAATGTGTGTAACTGTTAATGGCAGCAGAATTAGCAGCGTTATGAACAGCAATCAGCCTTCTGTGGAAGCAATCCTAGATTAGAACCTGCTGGAAGAAAAGTTCATTCAATATCAGTCCATCAGTCGTTTGTCTCCAGGTCAGAGTCAGCAAACTTTGTCAAAGTCACGTCAGTATTTCTGCGCAGAAAGGCCGAATCAGAGCAGGTCAATTTTCCTGCATTCATGAGGATCCTTAAAGTTCATTTTAAAATTGTTTGGGAAAACATTAATTGTTTTGGAGATTTTTATTAATGCTTTCAACTCCAAGATGATATGGACTCGAACCCAATTGGAATTTCTTTAAATAATGTGTCCATCATCAGCCAATTTTTCTCGAGCAGCTCTTTTCTCTTTTAATCTTTTACAAATCCCTTTTTTCATTATTATAATTTTTATAAGAGAATCAGTTTAAAATATCCATGGATATCAGACCAATATGAAACAAGTTTTTAATTTTCTTCTGGTATCTCAATGGTTATTTTATAATGCATTTCCCTGTTTTAATGCAGAGCTAACAATGACCTAAAAGTAATTTTACCTGCCTCAACATTTGTTGTTTTAGTTTTTTTTTTTAAGGTTTTCTTTGTTTTACTAAAAGTAATTTGCATACAGTTACATCTGATGACAGTTAATAGAGGAACTCCTTTAACGTAATTTAATTTATACATCAGCATTTTCTTTAGGTCTTAGGAAATTCGCTCTAAGCAATTTATTTATTGATTCATCTGTTTTCAGACAGACTTCAGATTCTTAGTTTGCTCGACTGAAAAATAAATCCATTATGTCTTCAGTTTGTATCTTTAAAGCTGTTTCAGATTCAATCCTTGTTTAATATAGATTCTAGATACAGTACCAAGAGTACTAAAACCTTAACCTAAGCCATTTGTGAAAGATAAAATTAAAATAATCAGAACCCAGAGACACATGAACAGTTTAGTGTGAATCATGCACACACTTAAGTTGTCAGGAAATCAGGGGACTTGCAGTTTGCATCACCACAGAGAACCAAGCAGGAAACTGCCGTTCAGTATTTACAGAAATGTACATAAGGATCAGTATGTTGGCATTTCCACCTCTGGCAGGAAGGTTTTACTCACTCTCACAACTTCAGCTGTAGGAATGAGAGAGATACCATCTTATCAGATCCTGGGTCAACGGTTAGACGGTAATCTGGAGAAAATATAGATTCATGTGTCAGTGAGTAACAATTAGGATGCATCTGAAGGGATCAAATAGATAAAACATTATTTTCATCTCGTTTTACTCATTTTCTTTCTCCTTTATAAATGAGCCGATCAGTGTTGGATAACTGAGGAAAGGTTGTTGCCACCAGCTCGCTAAACATGTTCTGTTCTTTCTAAACCATGAAAACAAAACATGACAGGGTTAGTAACTCATCATGTCATGTTATGTGATGTCAGTAGCAAGCAGGTACTTCGTTGCAGTGAGCGTGCGTGTATTTGTAAATGCGTCTCTCGTTCCAGCTGTGAACGAGTCTTTTGTGTGGGAAATGTCTAGAAGTGAAGCTTTCTTCTGTTTACTCTTTAACACTTTCTTTCCATAAAAGATGTAGATCTGCTTAGCTTCAGTAGCTATATTAACAAAGTTTTGCATCAAGTCATTAATTATTTATAGTATGAAATCAGAACAATCTCACCATTATTATTTTAACTGGTCACATGACTGCCTCCATCTCCGAGTCAGCTCTGCCGTGGATCAGTCAGATGGCAAACCGCCTTTTGATTTTATGGCCAATGACCCTTTTCACCACATGGATGTTCTCTCTCTGGTCAGTAGAACCGGATGGTTTTCCAACCTCGGGCCCCCAGCACCCACCTCTCTGTTCGCCCCTCAGAGCTCAGCGGCCACGCCACCTCGGAGCTGGTCGAAGAGCTCTTGTCCTGGTTTGTCCTCTGAATAAACGCATGATCAGGAGCGTTGTGGAGGATGGTGTTCTACCATCGAAAAACAGATGTTTACATGTCCATCAAACATCTGGTTTTAGTCTCTTTGGAACTAGAAGCAGAGGAACTCTGGTGGTAAATGCTGGAGTATCTTCTGTCTTTGTTTCTTGAATCATATAGAGTATCAGTGGAGCTGGTAGGAATGGGCATCCGTATCAGTTCGTAGGACATGGTGGTGATAGAAAGTTTATATATATATATATACATATATATATATATATCAGTGGGTCTCTGCTGACTTTTATCCCGGCAGAAGAACTGAGTCGGGTCAGGTATGCAGCCTGTGAGCTTCAGGAGAGGGTGTCTCCGACAGAGACGAAGGGAGGGGGAAAAGAAGAAAAAGGAAAACAGGGTTAATATTTATCCTATAGAGATTATGTATGTGTCTGAGGAAAGATGCAAGTGTTTTCTCTCAAAGATTTGACAATGCTAAAAGTAAATCTTCAGTGTGTGTGTATGTATAAGCAAAAGCATTCTTCATTACAAGCAAAGTGTTGTTCAGATTTAACAGATCTAATTTCCTTTAAGGTAAAAATTGTTCATGTTTGACAAGTTTAAAAAAAAACACACAAATTAAGTAGAAAGAACGCAATAAAATTAAAGTATTGTGATGAAGGTGTCCATAAGAAAAGAATGAAATTCTTATAAAAAAATATTTTATAAATGCAAATACTAGTCAGCTGAAACTCAAAAACTATAGTTTTTTCAAACAACCAGCTTTTACAACCCGAAGGTGTCCTTGTGTGTATTAAGTATTCTGGAGCAGAGCAAAACATTTCCTCAGCCTGATCAGATCATTTTACATTATCTGGATCTTTTCCAGACGTAAATTTAGCATCTCCTTCTAATTTAGTTTTTACTGTTAAAAGTACCATTTTATTTCTTCATGAAATTTCTCATATCCTACTCAAACTGTTAGACAGAGCTTCGTTATTACCAGCAACGTGTCCTCTCTCTCTGCTGCTTCGGAATGTGAGAGAATCTCCAACCACACACACACTCACACACTCTTTGACTCTTTTTGTTATCTTCTTATTTGGTTTCATTACTCTTTCCTTTTATGCTTCAGCAATAAGCTTATTTTATTTATTATATATTTATTTCTTCTTTATTTATTTTATAAGGTGCACCTATTTGAAATATTTATGTATTTATTATATTACTTATATTTATGTCCTTAACTATTATTGTTTGGCCCTTTTATTTATTTATTTTTTTTTTTCCTTTGTTACATATTGGGGGGTCCCATTCACCCTCCTTCTCCTTACCAGCTGTGTTCCCATTTTGCAACTAGGACGTCTCCTGTTGGATTTTTCTTCTTCGAGTAGCCCACACTCAGGCACAAAAATTTCTAAAAAGCCTCTTATTTCCACCAAAGTTTTCACTTCGATGCCGGACTTGACCTACCCTACCTCAGTAGAATAGGTTTTCACTATTCTGCGAAAGCAGGGTAGGTCACTACCTTGTCTTCGCAAGATAGTGGGATTCCTACCCTATTTTCATAAGATAGTGAGAAAAGGGTGGTAAATGAGACTCCGATATGAAAACTTCTCACTGTGTGTGATTTTGGGTGCTGCTCCACACGCAGACTTCGTTCTGGATATCAGTGGTGTCTGAACGGAGTCCCTCCGCCGTCCCCTGACGGTTAAGGCTGACCCCAGGGCTGAAGAATCCTCCAGGATGAGCAGTCACGGGTTCTGGTCCTCCGGTCAGTCACTCAAGATATTCTGCCGACAACGCCAGATTGTTGTGGAATATTATTTATTAAAGATCACACACTAAATGAGAATCAAACAAAGTATTTAATTAAGAGCTGATCAGCAATGAGAGTCACATAGTCAGAAAGATCTGCTAAGTGAGTCTGAAGAGAAACATGTGTGCTTGGTTAATATAGCCAGAGCATGAGCTGATAACATCGAGGTCGAAGGTCATTGTAGTAAACCCCGCATGGCCTGGTACAAGGAAGAAAAGAAAAGGGGGAAGGGGAGCTCATTAAATCCTTATCTGGGTACACAGTCATTCTCCTCCCTGAGTAAAACATAAGCCAAGCTTTAACAATGCAAAGTGTAGTCTACAGAATATAAGGGTTATGTGTAAATTTTCCATTACAACCTCTACCAGTCCAAATGCAGGTTCAGCTTTTGGGTCGTAGATCAGACCATCTGGTGAAGCCCCAAGCCACGGCGCATCGGGATGAATGATGAAGCCACATGGGTAGTGGTTGACGTCCCTCGCCAGACAATACTCCTCTATTGCCTTAGGCTCCAGCTCGAGGCCTCTCTTCATGTCGGCAGTTTTGTAGCCTGACCGGGAGATTCGAACGGCCAAGCTTTCTGCCGATGACTGT
This sequence comes from Melanotaenia boesemani, assembly GCF_017639745.1. Classification (NCBI taxonomy): domain Eukaryota; kingdom Metazoa; phylum Chordata; class Actinopteri; order Atheriniformes; family Melanotaeniidae; genus Melanotaenia; species Melanotaenia boesemani. The sequence goes on along the minus strand of NC_055695.1, from coordinate 35,329,847 downwards.
CCTCTCACATGGCAAACTTCTCTGAAGCACATCACATGGATAAACAGTATATAATTAAACATTATATATATATATATATATATATATATATATATATATATATATATATATGAAGGCAAAGTTTTAAAAACAAAATCATATTTAACACAGTTTCTTATTCCGACAGGATCATCATGTTTGTTTACAACTATATATCCTGTTGGGTGAAAAGTGCACATACCTAAATCTAGAGGATGTCGCACGCAGCCTCCTTAAGAGGTGCCATTCCTGCAGAGAGCTTTGCTGCCTTGTGCTCTCCTCAGTTCGGTGGGCCATGTCATGTGATGTTTCCAGAGACATCATGTGGAGTTGCTGATGATGGCTCAGTACAAAGCAGCACTTGGTGGGGCCCAAGAAGTAATTGGAGGGAGGTACAGATGGTCGTGGTGTTGCAGTGGAATGCAAACACGTTTTAGGTGGGCTCCATGCTGGGAGGAGATAGGAGAGGACACTTCCTTCTTGAACTTTGCCAAAGGCACTGTCCACCAGTGGTATAGCCCCTGAAATCCCCACGGTGGTTATAAGTGGAGCAGTGTCCCTTGGCATCTGTTCATAGGCCTCGTTCAGGTGAAGCACAGTCATGTCTGGGAGCTCGCAGGTCAGGTTTCAGGCTGCTTTGTATAAATTACTCCTGCAATTACAACATAGCGTCATTGTTTTACATGTTCAGTCAAATATTTTATGAGATCAATTCAGTTTAACCTTCTGACCTGCCAAACTTTGGAGTAGACTTTATTCTTAAGAAGTTGTTCACGCTGCTTGTTGGTTTGGTATCATCTACCATGTACTATGTACTCACTGCATCTATGCCTTCTCTTGTGCCTCACTGTTAACAAGCTGTGTGCGTTAAGAAGAAGAGTGTGCATGTGTGCATGCTTATAAAGGGAAATTCAATGAAACAGACAAAGGAAAATAAATGAACTATTCTATGTGTAATGTATTACCGGATTCCTTCAGCCAGTCTTCTTTCTTTGGGTCTTGCTGATACTATCACCATCTGATTGGTCGGACCAGGTTTGAAGCCCTGTAAAGAAATGTAAACGTTAAAGATGATGTTTTTCTATGTGTGTAACTAACAACATTATGTTAAAAAATTTGGATTTTTCACCTGAGTACGAGGTTTGTGCCACTGCTGTTCAGAATGTGTGCAGCTTTGTGTTGGGGGTACAGCTGTAAGTCCCTTCTGGCTGTAATCAGCAGACTGATACAGCAAGGCTGCAACATGACTGCACAGGGCAAGCCCAGCAACACATGAACACTGGTACGTCAGCAGCTCAACAGGTTTAGTGTCTTTGAGAACCACCTGTAAAAGAAGTTGATAGAAACAGTACCATGTGAAGTGTTTTTATATCCATGCAGTGAATGATAGCCCTAAAACTGGTATGACTTATAAAAACACAGCAACTAAAGTTGTTAAACTTGTTATATGTTTTAGCCAAATATTCTTATATGTTAAAATACTGAATAGACATAAAATACTGAATTATTTTTGTCTAGTGTGCATTTCTGTAGTACCATTAACCTGCCAGGGGGTCTACAGATGGAAATTAGCCTTGAGCTATATTTACATTTGACTGAATGTTCATTAATATGCATCGTTTCCCCTTATTTCGTCTAAATGAAAAAAAAAAACTCCTGACAATAAATGTAGAGCTACATAGTTCCCATCACATTAATAAACCAGAGTAGAAAATGCCTCTGAACGACAGACATTAACAGCAAAAATTACAGCAGCATCAAAACCCAGAACTGCAACTAACTGCCGTTTGAGGTGATATTTAATAAGTAAATTCTTCCCGCTGCCCCCATTTCCCTACACTCAATGAATGCGGCTTCTGGCTCTTTTTCATGGATCTGAAGCACTTTGCCCTCACTGTCACTTCTGTCTCACTCTTGTGGGAAACTGAGGAAGAGAAGCAGTAGTGACTTATTAGCAAATGGTGCTAACCAAAGAACACACAATATAAGTAGCAAAGCATTACTATATGTCAAAAACAGACCAAATATATTTCTGTGTAAAATGTGAGCTTAATATTTACTGTTCTTACTACACGGTGTCCTAATCACATTAACACGTTGACTAGCTGCCTGTCTTCTTATGATGCTACCTTCGAGCTACCACTGTTAGCGAAACACTTACCTTCATAATCGTGTATAAAGTTGGTGATAAACAACTTAAAGCCTTTAATCCGCTTGCTTGCGGACGTCGCCGTATGCTTCTGGAAAATCCTGTGGACATCGTCCACGTTGATGGAGGCAAGTCTTGAAGACAACGGGTAAAAAAACACCATATTCACCGCTTTGGCAGCTGTCAACCGGAAGTAGTTGGGCTGGCTTATCGTGACCCGGAAGAGACTGCGCATAAAGCCCATTGTGTGTGTGTCAGAGCATAGATATATATAGAACGCTAGATGCCTTATGGCGGAGTCTTAAACGGCATCACAGGTCGGCCATCTTACCACAGGTTCGCTTCCTGGCAGAATCTGTTGAACCTGAGGTAAACCAAGGTAAGGTCAGTGATATGCTGAAACATTATTATTCTTATCTCGATGAAATTTTGACGGATTTACAAATGGTTGGATTTATTAGAAACAGTATTAACGTGGTTATAATCCTGGATGCTTGAACATGTTGAAATTGCAGATTTTCTCTTCAGAAAACGGTTTAGTCAACGTTGTGTATGGCTAGGCTGCTAGCTAGCACCTAGTAATTTTACGTCGAAGTCAGAGGCAGAATTGGTGTTTCTTTTCAATATAACTAAAGTTGCACATGATTTTCAATTTGGGTTTTGTTTGTTTAAAACATCTTCCATTCTTATTTCTACAGGAAATTTGTTTTTCAAAGAGAACATGCCGGACTTTTGTGCAGCTTATGGCTGCGCTAATCATCGTAGTCTTGACACAAGAAAACGAGGCATTAGCGCAATGTGGATGTTGGGTCTTCGGACACCGAGTTTCAGCTCCTAATTAAATATTTCTAAACAATGTGTTTCAGACTGGTTTTCTATGATTTCATATATGTAAATGTAAATTATACTGTACATTGAGGACATTTGATAATGCTGAAGGTTACCGTTTACTGTTTATACCAATATTAGTGGTATTAACCCTTTCAAGCATGAATTATAAGAAACAGTGCCACATGTTTTTTGCATACAGTATTTTACTTCCAGAGACACATACAGTGATGCTTTTTTATTTCTTGGTCATATTTTACCTTATTTTTTAAATGTATTTTGACAGTTTATTCAAAATTATTAATTAGATAAGCTTTTCATATTTATATTATCTGGCTATTCTATAAAAATATGGCTATCATTTTTATTTTCCTGTTTATCACTAAAGAAAGTTTGGTTATTACAATGTATGAATTTACATATATAAATATTCATTCTAGAGTAAGTGACAGTGTATTGCATGACTCACTGATGTCCCCTGAAGTGGCAAAATTACAAATATCCACCCAAGAATATACTAGAAAACAGCTGTCAAATAGGTGTCCACCGTAGTGGATGCTACGCATGAAAGGGGTAAATTTATATTGTGTATTCTGTGATTATGGTACATTATGAGCATGCATTATATTGAGAGGCGGATGAAGTATTGTCAGAGGTGGGTAAAATGTTCAGTTAAGTTTATCCCCTACATGTATGGTCTCAAGGCCTCAATTATTCAAGTATGCAGTGTCTACAGTATATACATCTGTGTACAGGGTGGGGATTTCAACATAGAGCCTTTCTTATAGCCTATTTGTAATAGGAAATATTAATCTACCTGTTTCATAACATTATTTTTAGGACATAATCATTAATAACAATTGAGTATAATTATTACATCCACCCATGTTTATAACAAACCAAACCGTTTGAAAATCTGTTGAAATTTGATCAAGTTATGGTCCTCTGAAAAGTACTTTTACACTACCAACAGCGTTATGGGTGAGAGAGCTACCTGTGGTAAGATGGCCGCCAGGCACGGACGTTCGACTTTGTTGGCTGGCAACGCGGACGAGGCATCTAGCGTTCTATATATATCTATGTGTCAGAGCAGGTCTGCCACTCCGCGCCCACACCTGTTACACCACCAACGTTTGAGCAGCTGCACAAAATGGACAACGGTGAGGATGGCGCTCAGTCACAGGAGCAGTCTGTTGGGGAGCTGCACCCATGGCCTTATTTGAAAGAGCTTTTTGAGTTTGTTGGTGCTAAAAGCAACTCCTGGCGAATGCGTTGTATCTTGTGCAAACCAAAACCCCAGGAAATATTGGCGTTCAAGAACAGTCCGTCAAACCTCAGGAAACACATTAAGGTAAGTCATTAGCGCTAGCTACGTGTTAGCTAGTTAGCTAAGCTAACATTAGACCGCTCATCTGGATACCTAACATCTTAGTGTGCAGACGTTATTGCTATTAGAATTCATGTTCTTGCTCTTAGGGATACAAACATTGTCTGGGGAAATGGTTTTAGGTGGTGCTGCTGTTACAATTCAAAAAAGCCAAACAGTACTGTTAACAGCAGTAAAGTTATAGTGAAACTGGGGGTTTTTTTCATTTTATGAAGTCAAATGTTAATCTGTATAATTTACTTAAATGCAAATTTTGTATTGAATCACATTTTATCAGAAAAACTATCTGACCCATGACTCATAGATTAAAAAAAATCAGCTCCCCCATTTGAGAGCCAGATCAAAATGGTTGTGTGCACCGCTGGTGATGATATAAGGCTAACATTATAAGCTAAAGGCAATGCTGCCCTGACAAACATTTGTATCACTTGACTCTCTTTGTATCACATGGCTCTCCTACATTTGCCCCTCTAGAGAAAGCACGAGAGATACCTGGAGAAGTACACCAAGCTAGCTATTCAGAAAAGGAAGCATGAGGAAGATCCGAATGACCAAGCAACACCCAAGCAGCTGAAACTGTGGGATACACCTCGTGTAACACAGAAAGGTGTGGATGAGCGTCTTGTTGATTTTGTGGTTAATGGCCTGCAGCTTCTGAGTGTTGTAGAAGAACAGGGTTTTCAACGTCTAATTAAATACCTCCAACCTGACGCATCTGTCATGGTTCGCAATACCATGAAGAGCAGAATTGACAAAGCAACTACAGAGATGAAAGAGAATCTCAAGGCGGCGATGCATGATGTGGAGTTCATAGGGACCACCACTGACTGCTGGACAGCAAACAGAAAGGGCTTCATCGGTGTCACAGCCCACCGGATACATCCTACAAGTCTGCAGCGGTGCTCTGCTGCACTAGCATGCAAGCAGCTGAAAGGACCACACAACTTCACTGCACTTGCAGATGCTCTGACTAAGATCCATACAGGTATGTAGGCTATTGGTAGGTTTAGTAGCATTTTCTTTGAGTCCAATCCAGTTTAAATATTTAGGCTTCTTGTCACATCGGCATTCATTCATTAATTTTAATACTTGACATACTTAACTCTGAATATCTGGATTCTTAACTGTTAATGTGTGCAATCATCAAATTTCCTGTGGTGTCGTATCGGTATGCCTTTTTTTTTTTACCCGTCTGTCTGTCTAGAGTTCAACATCAGAGACAAGATTGTGCGTACAACGACAGATAGTGGGTCCAATTTTCTGAAAGCCTTCAGAGTGTACGGTGTCGATGATGAAAACAACAATGCAGAACCATTCGGGGCAGAGCCAGATGAATCAGGTGAGTGTTGCATCATATTGGTTTGTGAAGATGACATAACTACTAAGTGTTTGGATATCTTGAAAAACACCCTTGAATGCTAATTAATATTTTATTAATAAGGAGAGGAGGATGGTGAAGAGATCACGATGGAGGCTGTTGAAGCCGGCCCCTTGCTGGAGCAGGATGATGGCCTGGAATACCAACTGCCAAAGCACCATCGCTGTGCCTGTCATCTTCTGAACCTGGTGGATGATTGATCGAGTTTATGGATCCGAGGGATGACATGTAAGTTTGAACACTTATTCTCAACACGGTCCTTTGATATTCGCAGGTGGCAACAGTTGATGTCCAAGCAGTGAATGAAGACCGGATCTACATAAAGCTCTCTCGCTCATCGTTTGCAAAGTGCCAGGCTCTCTGGAACAAGAGCAGCAGATCCACCTCAGCTACAGAGATAATTGAAGAACACTGCAAACTCCAGCTCCTGAGGCCTTGTGAAACAAGGTACACTTTGCATTTTGAGACGTGTTCAACCCTTTCAATCTGTTTCAGATGTAAAGCGCTATACAAATATAATGTACCCCCTTTTTTATTGTTACAAGGTGGAATTCTCTCTTCTATGCTGTTGAGAGGATTGTACGGATTGTGAAAGAACAAGGAGACGCAGCCATTGCAGCGATCTGCAGCACACTGAAGATTCCGATGTAAGTTTACTTTGCACTACCACTAGGGCTGCACAATATATCGTTTGAGCATCATCGCAATATATTTGTGCGCAATAGTAACATCGCAGGTCAAATCGCAACGTAGGAGGCAAATTAACTCGTGTGTTCTTATCTAATTTCAAAGGTACCTGACATACATTGTGCACAGTGATCCACCACTCACTTACTTAGTTTGGTGAAGAACAAACTTTTTGTGGTAAAACACAATTTACATTTGTACATAATAAAACAAAACGTACTTAGGTCCTAGCAGATTAAAAGCAGGCAATGAGAAATAACAATACGAACAACTAACAGAAAAAAAACAGACTTGCAACATTTAGAAAGTTAAGATCAGTGCAGGTTCATTGTCAACAAGATGGCAGAACTTAAAGTGCTGTTCAAGTCATCTGCTGAAATTCTTGTATCTTTTCATATTGAAATATATATCGTAATGTATATCGCAGGGTTGGAAAATATTATAATGCCAGTTTCTTCCAATATCGTGCAGTCCTAATTACCACCTAACTGTAGGGTCGGCTGGTGTAAGTAAATGTGTAAGAGATCATCAACAAGAGCAGCTGGCTTCTTTATTCACCATCTTTTCAGGTGATATATTCTTCCCTGCTGTTCTACCAACACTAAAGGTGATGACCTGCAGTGCTAACTTATAGAGCCACCTAGTGGCCTAACAGGGAGTAGAACTAAGTAATAATGCTATAATGCACTTGCAAAGAACACAGCACAAACTTTGCATAGTTTTAGGTGTTGTGGGCATGTAATGTTTGACTGTTTAGACACTGATGGTTTTGTGTATCTGTATGTTTCTCAGGTTCAGTCCTGCCGAGATTGCTTTTCTCACAGAATATGCAAAGACCATGAGTCCAGTTGCAAAAGCAGTTGATGTTCTTCAGGGTGAGGCAAACGTGCAGATGGGGTGGCATGTATCCTCCATCACACTGCTGAAGTCCAAGCTCCAGAACCTTCACACCACCTCCAAGTACTGTGGGCCATTGGTGGATGCTCTTCAAGCAGGGCTTGAACGTCGCTTTGGAGAGACGCTTGCTGATCCAGAGCTGATTGCTGCTGCCATTCTTGTCCCCAAGTTCAGGACACGCTGGACTACTGATGAAGGCATCATTAAATGTGGTATGTGCTGCTTTCTTTTAGGGGCGTCCCGAATCCCGATACAACTTTTTCACTTCTGAGACAATACCGATATCACAGCCTTCAGGATTGATTGATACTGATATCAGTCCGATAAGATATCAACATAAATCATACACACTTTTACCCGTTTTGTAGTGTGGAATATGTGAACGGCATGATCAAGTGATATTACTCAAACATAGAACAATATTTAGCAACAGTAAGCATGAGGGAAAAAACTGACCAATTTATTATTAACCATTTATTATTAACCAAACGCATGCTGCATCCGAGCGCTGCTGGAAAGAATTGCTAGACCAGAATTCAGGGTGGAGTGGACTGCTTATATATCGGAGATTTTTGATGCAGTCCGATATAATCCCATTATTTTTTGCAGATATCAGACCTATTTCCGATATCGTATCAGGACACCCCTATTTTCTTTTATTGTATTGTTATATTTTTTAAATTATGTTTAATATTCTTAACACCCTAAAACTCACTCCCCTCACATCTATATGTACATTCAACCAAAGTGGATATAAATATGGTATAAATTCCACTTATAACCCCACAACCCTTCCTTACCTCCTTCTCCACACCTCCATCCATAGTCCTTCATTTCCTTGCCCTCCCTTGCTCAGTCCCTCCCTCTTCTGTCCATCCCCTTCTCTTGTATTCTAATTTTGTTTCTTCATTTGGTTTTATATCCCCCATAGGCCTCGACTACATCAAAACCCACCTGAAGGAGCAGAGTAGTGCAGCACAGTCAGGTGACTCTCTGTCGTCAGCAGAAGAGGAGGACTTCTTTTTGTCAATCAAGCAGACAGATCAACGGGACGGTAACACCAAACAACTAGAGTCCTACCTGGCCAGTCCAACTGATACCATGGACATCCTAAAAACATTTCCAACTGTGTGCCACCTGTCTCTTAAGCTCAACACACCACTACCTGCCTCAGCTGCCTGTGAGAGGCTTTTTAGCACAGCAGGAATGATTTTTAGACCCAAGAGGGCTAAGCTGCTTTCTGAGAACTTGGAAAACCTGCTTCTCATGAAGCTCAGCAAAAGGTTTTGTTAAATTTGTCTTGTTTACATGCCTTCACATTAAACTCGCATAGAGGGATGGAGTGATGCAGTGCAGAGGTGGAGAGGTGGTTTAGTGTTGTGTAGGTGTAAACATGAGTAACATATGAGGAGCACAAGTGTTGTCTTTAATGTGAAGGGTTTTTCATTGATCTTCACTGAATGCATGGTGTGCAACTTTTTCTTTTTTCCATTTTCAATTTCTTTGGCAGGAAGATTTCACAGTGTTTATTGTACTGGAAAATAGCTAGAGAAGCTTATTTTCATCTGTAGTTCCTGGGTGTGCCACGTACAAAAACACACCTGTACAGTGTTAAACATTTGTTACCTGATGTATTAAAAAAGTGCTATTAAATAAAGTTGCTTGAGAGTTGGGCCTTAAGCATGATTTGTGACAGTTTACATTGAGATACTAGACAGCGGTGGTTGTTGAAACAATAACATTGCTAAAGTAGAATCCATATAAATTATTCTGTGTTTAATAGCTTTGCAGAAAGTGAATCATGCAATAGAAATACTTTTTACTTTTAAAAATACTTTTGAGTACATTTCAGAGCCTGTACTTTTTACTTTTACTTGAGTAGATATTTGGATCAGTACTTTTTACTTTTACTCAAGTTGTTTTTTTACATTTGTATTTTACTTCTACTCAAGTAAGAAATGCGGGTACTTTTGCCATCTCTGCTTAGAATTCATTGGTTGGACCACACACACACACACCCACACACCAATTGTCAGATCAGAATTAGTTCAGATTGACGAGGTGAAAACCAAATCATCCCACTCAGACCCGGCGGCATGGGCGGGCATTGGGGGGCCGTGCCCGCCCATGGACTCAGCTATGCCCGCCCTGGACTAAAAGCAGTTTTTCGTTATTTTATTTGGGTCTGGGTTTTGTTTTTTTAATCGGAGTATCCATCATCAAACTATCTATCTTGATGTGTCAATCCTACAATCCAACCAATGAACAAAGGCAACATGTTAGCCAATTACAAACGGAGGGGGGCGGGTCATTAGGTCAAACAATTACGCTCACCAGTCCGGTTGCTGTGAGATTAGCTGCTTTTTGCCGTCATCGGCATGAGCATATTTCCAAAAACTACAAGACGGACAGGCGTGAGCGAGCAGGAAGCAGTGCCATACAACTCCACTTCTAATGGAAACATAAGGACCGTTGTCAGCAGTAACACTGGAGTAAACAGTCATGCTAGGAGGGTTAGCTACAGCAGCTAGGGAGCTCGGTGCTTATGTTGTTGTTGACAACGTTACTCACGTTTATTCCATCATGCAGATGAGTCATACTGCTTGGTGCTGCTCCTTGTGCTCCCTAGCTGCTGTAGCTACCTTCCCCAGCTTGAATGTTTGAGCCAGTGTTCAGATTTTGCTTATTTTTAAAAGAGAAGTGAAGCTGTATGGTGCTGCTCTGTATGACCCAGACCCTGTTGCTGTTCTTGAGTTTTGAGTTAATTAAATGGACTCAGCACTACACTATGGTATTTTGTTTGTTTTATATATATATATATATATATATATATATATATATATATATATATATATATATATATATGTGTGTGTGTGTGTGTGTGTATTTATATTTTAGGATGAACTTTCCTTTTTCTAGTGGGAGAAAATGATTTGTTAATACTGTAGGAGTAGCCGCAGAGCCACTGTTCATCCTAAGTCATATAAAATGTAGGTTGAAAAAGTATGCCCCCCTGAATAAGTGTGATGCCCCCCCTCTAATTTGTTTCTGCAGCCGGGTCTGATCCCACTCCTCATCCTTCAACGCTTACATTCATGTTTCAGATGTTGTGGCTGTAGGTGAGATGGCTAAAGTGTTAATACTTGCACATCAAGCATATATTGTCATTTATTTCACCACATTTTTTTCCTTTGATTGGTTACAGTGGTCATACTGGTGACATCCCTGGTCCTAGCATATCTTACAACAATACTAATACCTTTACTTTCTCATTACAGGTATTGGCCATATTTGCAGAAGATGTGTGAAAAGTTCCCTGAGCTTCAGCCTCTTACAGAGATGAAGCCTTTTCTCTCTGTAACGCATGCTAAGCCTCTCACTGGCAAATGTGAGTTACAGTGGCAAGTTAAATGTTTGGTTCACACTGTCTTTCAAACACATTGCTGCCTTCTCTTACGCATGACGCATTGCACCATATTCATTTTTTTAGGCACATTTCTTCATTGGGACGTAAACCGTAGTCCATGTTAGTAACATCATTTAGTTCATTACATGCAGTCCTACTGAGACATTGTCTAGAGATACACTTGCTTTAAACCACACAGTTGTGTGTGCATGTAATCAGCATCCACATAGTTGTGTAAGAAATGTTATCTAATGTGGTAAAAAGCAAGTTTATACATGCCGCTTGGCATTCTGAACGATGGACTTCCAATATGACATGGATCTAAATACAGTCCAAACATGAGTTTAAAGTAGTCCTTGAGCAGACTTTTAAATATTAGCTGGGTCTACATATAAGAACATAAATACAGAAACACATCTGATAAACTACAGTGACGTGGGTCAGGAGCCTGGTTGTAAAGCTAAGAAACATATTTGCTGTGGAACAGGTGACGGGGGGGCAGAAACCAGGAAATACAACAGGTGAGGAGGTGGAACAGGTTCATAGTCAAAACACCCCGAGGCATTTATGGTCATATCTGGGGATTTTAATCATGCTTCCCTGGACTCTACCTTGGCCTCCTTCTACCAGGCTGTAGACTGTCCCACAAGGAACAACAGAACAATAGACCTGCTGTACTCCAATGTGAAGGATGCCTACACAGCCACCCCCCTCCCCCCACTTGGAAAGTCTGACCACAACCTGGTATACCTACAGCCACAGTACACCCCCCTGGTCAAAAGGATGTCTAAAACCACACACTCGATCAGGAAGTGGTCACCTGAGGCAGAGGATGCTCTGAGAGACGGCTTTGACATCACTGACTGGGATCTACTGCTGAGACAACATGGTGAGGACATAGAGGAGCAGACTCACTGTCTGACGGACTACATCAACTTCTCGCTGGACGTAGTCTCCCCCAATAAGACTGTCCGTTGTTATCCAAATAACAAACCGTGGATAACACAAGATGTCAAGGCTGCCCTCAACAGGAAGAAGGTGGCTTTCATGAACCATGACAGGGAGGCAATGCAATTAGCACAGCGGGAGGTGAAACAATGCCTGAAGGTGGCGAGGGACACCTACAGAAGGAAGGTGGAGGATAATCTGAGTGAGAGCCATTTGAAGGAGGTCTGGGATGGTGTCAACACGAACAGCAAACAGGCTGAACATCTTCTTTAACCGCTTTGACCAGCCCACGGTCCCCCCTCCCCCACTGCAGTGCATGTCTTCCCTGACTTCATCCCCTGTGCAGCCCCCCTGCCAACCTTTACCCCTCCCCCCATCTCAACACCCTCCACACATAACAGTTGAACAGGTGAGGGGAGAACTGAGGAAGCTCCACCCATGGAAAGCAGCAGGCCCTGACGGAGTGCCTCCTCGTCTGCTTAGGACCTGCGCTGCTGAACTGGGGGAACCACTCCAGCATGTCTTCAACCACAGTCTACAGCTGGGGAAAGTGCCTACCCTGTGGAAAACATCCTGTATTGTTCCAGTTCCAAAGAAAAACCATCCTGGTGAGCTGAACGATTACAGACCGGTGACACTTACATCCCAGCTGATGAAGACGATGGAGCGGCTCATCCTCAATCTCCTCAAGCCCCAAGTGCAACAGGCCCAGGACCCCCTACAGTTTGCCTATCGCGCAGGTGTGGGTGTGGAGGATGCTATTCTCTACCTCCTACACCGTGTCCAAGTACATCTGGATAAGGGGAGGGGCACAGTGAGGACCCTCTTCTTGGATTTTTCAAGTGCCTTCAACACAATCCAGCCCCTGATGCTTCTGGACAAACTGAGGGAGATGCAGGTGGACCCCTGCTTGGTGTCCTGGATTGGTAACTACCTCACAGAGAGACCGCAGTACGTCAGACTAAAGGACATCACATCTGACACTGTTATTAGCAGCACAGGAGCGCCCAGGGGACGGTGCTGGCCCCCCTCCTCTTCACACTCTACACCTCAGACTTCTGTTACAACTCAGAGCTGTGTCACATCCAGAAGTTTGCAGATGACACAGCCATCGTGGGGTGTATCAGGGATGATGGAGAGGACGAGTACAGGAATCTGGTCAGTGACTTTGTCACCTGGAGTCAGATGAACCATCTCCAGCTTAACACCTCAAAGACTAAGGAGCTGGTTATTGACTTCAGGAAGTCCAGCCCACAACCACGTCCAGTGACCATCAGGGACGATAAGGTGGAGATTGTAGACAACTACAGGTACCTCGGGTTGTGGCTGGATAACAAGCTGGACTGGACATGCTGTACAGATCACCTGTACAAGAAGGGCCAAAGCCATCTGTACTTCCTGCGAACACTGAGATCTTTTAACATCTGCAGGAAACTCCTGTGGATGTTCTATCAGTCTGTGGTGGCTAGTACGCTTATTTATGCTGTTGTCTGCTGGGGGGGTAACATGACAAAAAGGTGTGCTAACAGGCTGGAAAAACTCATCAGGCGGGCGGGCTCTCAGCCCTTTTTATTCCTGGAATTTTCTATTTTCTCTTTAAGAGAGACATGATGCTAATAGCAGCCAGGAAGAGAGATTGATGAGATCATTTATTCCCTCCGAAGAAGGAAGCATGATCTCTATCGACAGAATGCTTTTTATTATTGTTGGTCAGCAACTCAAGGTGTTTACGGTTTATGCTAAGATTTCTTTCTTTTTATCTTAACAGACAGTAACCAAGCAAGGCTGCACAAACGGAGGAATCTGTGTAATCTCAAGAAAAAACTAAAGGAGAAGATCCTGCAGTACAACACTGTTTCCATCCGGTCAAACACACCGACGCGGCCTCTCTGATGTCCTTCTGCCCTGAGATGGTAAGCTGGGTGTTTTTACATCAGTCAGTTGTGGCTACGTATCATTTCCATCATGACGGGGCGATTTTTGCCATTAATTTATTTTCTACTTCATTTTATGTGTCATTTTATTTATTTCATATTATTTGCAAAGCTATCTTGTTGATGTCAGCTAAAATAAGGTTTTCACCTTGTGGTTCAGTGTCTCCACACCCTGTCTTTCACTATGAGAGGATTTAAAGCAGTTCTCAGTTAAAAAAAAGCCAGCATAATTCTTGTTTTTTTGTTGGATTATTTGCTGTGCCTCCAATCAAAGCTTGGTCAGTGTGTATATACACTGCCTGGCAAAAAAAAAAAAAGGCGCAGGCAATACAAAAGGTCAGAAACTCCTATTTTTGGGATCAAGCTTGGATTCCAGCAGCATTCTGTAATGGTTCACTCCAGAAGACCCGGGAAGTGCAGGCAGCAACCATGACTCATTCTCTGTGTAATCGTCTCCATAAGTTTCTGCATTGCCACAAGATTAATTTTCATCCAGAGTTGCATTAATTTTTCACCGTGTATGGTTGATAAGAGGGTCCAACCTCTGGACAAAGCCGCCTCCAGCACATCACAAAGATTCCCAGTATGAGGTTCATGTCTGAGCTCTTTGGTGGCCGATCCACCACGATCTGAGCCCCATGAATCCTGACATTTTCATCCTGGAATATGGCCGTGCCGTCATGAAGATGGAATAACCTGCTCATTCAGTGTATTCAGGTAGTCAGCTGACTTGTTTCAGCTGAAAGATAAGAGCCCATGCAGTAATTATTCAACAGGAGGCTCCTGCCTATTTGCTTAGTTAAATCCAGGCAGCCAGTTTTTTCTGTGGCCAGATAAAACCAGCAACTCTAATGTTGTAGCATATTTAATGTTTATTTTTATTTCTATTCTCTTTATTTAGTTGCTAGTTTCCGTTTGAAGAGGCGACTGTTTGACCAGGTCATGCTCGTCAGACGTGTGGAGGAGGAGATGACTCAGCATTATCAGTATCTACGGAGGGTTTTCGACAAACTGGACGACCTCCTTCACAAAACTGAAGAGGACATCAAGAACCACAGTAAATAATTCTCCAGTTATAACCATCATTTATCAGTCCAGTGGTGATATTTTCACAAAAATGTCTGTCTCAGGGTGAATGTTTCAACTTCATTTTTGTCTTTTTTAATTAAACTTTTTTATGTGTTACTTTAGCTTCATCTACAGGTATGACAGAAGGAGGACACGGGGGACTGCGCTGCTGTCTTCTGCAGAAGCGACACCTTCTTCTGGAGAAACTGAGCGCTGTTGCTAGCACCTACGCTTGTTTTGATGTGGACTCATCTTCATTCGTGTTGGAGGAAGACAAAGATGATGATGAAGAGGAAAGGCAACAGGATGACAGCAGCTCAGACCTTCTGGAGGAAGACGCATAGACCAGCTGTGTGTTTAATGTGTTACACAGTCACACACTGCAAGCTACCACGAAGCAAATTTAAACTCTGGTTGAAGAATATTTAGACCACTTTTTATTAAAATACTTACGTGTTCCAGCTTTACTGTAATAAAATGTGTAAATAGTCACGTGTTCCTTGTTAAATGCTTTAGATTAATGTTATGCTACAGTAACATGTATGTGAAATATTTGGTACTACAACAGTGTCGTCATAAAGTATTTTATTTTATGATTATTAACTCTGCTTTTCCCATCACATATTAAGTGCTGTTTGTAAGGACATGCATTCAAATTTGGCTTATAAATGAAGTCCCTTAATAAAAGCTACGTCTGCCATTTCACTGTTTTCTTTACACACAGTTGCCTATATGAGATTAATAGTTCCCTCATAAAGAAAGACATATTGTTAGGTGGCTATTGTGACATAGAAGGACACGTTTTGCTGTGTTGTCTGTGATTAGGTTCTACAGGAAAACACAAGTGACTCCCGACGCAGTCGGACACGTGTCTGTGTAGGTTCTTCGTTTTGTCTTTTCCAGTTGGCTGCTCTCTATTTCAGGTATAGAACTTGGGCAAAAGCTGTTATTTATGAAAACTGTGAATACTGTGGTTAGAAAATCTTAATTACACCCACATATTTACTTTTACACACCACATCGTCATCTAGTTCATAAGTAATTGACAGTTTGTACAATATGTTTGAAATATGTGGTATGATCCTATAATCTACAATTGTAAAGCCAGACGAACTACCAGCCTTTACCAACTTTAATACACGCTTAAATATGGAAAATAAATAAGCATCTTTACTTTCTATCAACATATATTATCTAGTAGTAGTGTAATCACCAGTTCAGCTTTATTATTTATTTTATTAATGTAATATATGTTTATGTAAACCTATTTTCTAGCTTCTGAAAATCTAAAGAATTACAATAATGACACTGATTTGTTCTGCATGGCAGTGCTACAGGGAATTGTAGTTTTTAAATGTTTTGCTGATGTTATAGGGGTCTATGGTGAATAAAGAAGATGAATGCAGGCCCGGAGGTGGGGCACAAAGGCGAGCGCCTGGTGGCCTGGGCCTGACATGGTCCCCCTCCTTCTGTGGGCTCACAACCTGCAGGAGGGGTCATAAAAAGTATAGTGCAGTGGGAGCTGGGTGGGCGCCAAGGGTAGGGACCCAGCCTTTTTGGAATCCTTGGATGGGGTGTTGGAGAGCAATTCTTCAGAGGACTTTCAATGCTCATGTTGGCAAAATGTATATGTAAGACCTGGAGGGGTCCCCCCCCCCGTGATTTGAATCTGAGTGGTGTTTTGTCATTGGACTTCTGTGCTCATCAGGGATTGTCCATAATGTACACCATGTTCAGGCATAAGAGTGTCCACATATGCACTTGGCACCAGGACACTCTAGGTCATCGGTGATCTGGGAGGGGCTCGGAGTAGAGTCGCTGCTCCTCCACATTGAGAGGAACCAGATGAGGTGCCTCAGGCATCTGGTCAGGATGCCTCCTTGTGAGGTGTTCCAGGCATGTCCCACTTGGAGGAGACCCTGGGGAAGACCCAGGACACGCTGGAGGGGCAACATCTCCTGGCTGGCCTGTGGGACTGCCTTGGGATGCCCCCAGACGACATGGCAAATGTGGACTGGGAGAGGGAAGTGATGGATAGAAACGTTTTGCATCCAATTAAAAGATGGAAATGCTGAATTATATACAATACAAACTTTTTACATCCCCTGTAGGTTAGTGTGTTTCTAAATTTCAGCATCCTGTAAAAGTATATATAAAAGTGCTTTATGGAATATAATTGCACACATGAAAAAAAAAAAAGAAATCCATTTTTTTATTTAGAGATTAGGTTAAATATGCTCTGCTACATAATAGTGGATATATACATAAAAATGATTTAAAAAATGTAATTTGGAATGGAGCGCAGCCAACTGACGGCAGACAGCCCATCAAAGTACTGGAACGTACCATACACCTAGCAGCGTCCATGGCAACCACAGCAGCGTCCATGGCAACAACGATCTGGCGAGACCTGAGAGAATGAAAGACTGGTTGAAATGGCTAAAAGACAGTTTTTCTGTCGGGTATCTCATTTGGATCCATTTGGTATCCTTTTGTTGTTTCACTCATATATTAAATAGTCACGATTTAAATGTCTTAAATTTACGTTGTTTGACAAAAAATTGCGCCGTAATCACTAGAATTTGAATCTTGACACCTTTCGAACTGGATCGGGAGTCTCAGTCCAGCTCATCAGCAGCGTGAATATATGACAACGACCTGCCTGCTAAGAGGCAGAGTATGGCCTTATGGTCCCTTACCAATGGGCTAATAACCACTGATAATGCCCATTTAATGGAGTGATAACAACCAAATCGGATCTTTTTACATGGTTACTGCCATCAAAATTAAAAACAACATGAGGGTAATACATACTAACCAAAGCAGTGACTAACTGCACCAAAACAGAACAGAAATGAACCGTTGTGTATGGATATATGTCTGCTTGTAACATGACAGTCTCCATGGTAAATACCATGACCTGGAGTAACTATAGCCACATAGCTAATATGGCTGTTACAAAAAACACATTAATGGCTCATCTGTTAAAGTAATTGTATGTGATGGACACCAGGAGTTTTGTGGTAACTAAACCTGAGGCTCAGGGCCTCATACCTGGCAACTTACTAATCGTTTGGCTCCTTAACATGAAATAACCTGCATTTACTGTAATACCTTTTACACAGTAATTCAATTTTACATCTTATATACCAGTTTTAACATAATAATAGCAGTTTCTTTAGGTCAGCAGAGCGTGTGTTGGGACAGACTAATTCTTTACTCCCAAAGTATCCATAATAAATTAAATTGTGTTTGAATGTACATCAATGTAATAGCACACAAAAGTGATCTAAAAGCACAGCATGTAAGAAAAGCAGGGCAAATGTAGTCTGCAGAAAATATTTTTATTAACATTATTTTACTCACAATACCTGAGTAAAAGCCATACTTCATAGCTGAATGCCGTTTATGTCACTTCTTCTGTTACAGCTTACCGTTTGAACATTTACAGAAACAGAAAATGTCAAATAATGGTCCAACAGGTACATTACCATGTATAATTCAACATCCAAACATAGAACAATGAAATTAACTATAACAGTCATTTTAGGTTTTTATATCTGAATATTTGTCTTTGGTTCCCAAGAGTTTTTCCACTTCATTCCACTGCAAGACAGAGAGAAAGACAGGCAGCCCAAAATATTACTGTTTCATTAAAACTGTTTTCATAATGAACCATCCTGACTTTACCATGTACAAGAATATTTGGAGTATAGAATAGAATAGAATAGAATAGAATAGAAAATACTTTATTAATCCCTTTGGAGAGTCCTCAGGGAAATTTGGGTACCAGTAGCAAAACAACACCAACAGTAAAGCAGGATAAGCACTAAGATATAATATATACAGGTATAAAGTAAAATAGAGGAAATAAGGTGCAAGAAAAGTATAAAATAGAATGCAATAAAAAAAAAGTTAAATTAAAATAATATAAACAAGCATTGCACACAGTAGAGGTGGTACAGATTCCCAGTTCACTATTGCACGTATAAGTTATAGCAACTGTTTGTATGGGTTATTGTGCATGTGTTGTATCAGGCGGACTGCACACCTCCCTCTCCCCCCTCCTTCTCCCCCTCCTGCCTAATGCAGAGTTGTACAGTTTGATGGCTCGGGGAACAAAGGTCAATCAAACAAATCCTGGTATGCATGTATTCTTGTTGTTCCTGAGCCCTGCACCCAGTCCAGCATCCATCAATTTAGGACATTTCCTTTAAATCCACACAGAGCACTTGTTAACGAATGATTTTTCCATAAACGAAATAGTTCTGAATAGCCATTAGCAAATACTTAGTCAAGTTTATTTGTAAAGCACATTTAAAGCCTTGGCTGGAAGGAGATTTGAAGAATGTTTTTTCTGTATGGAATCTGCATGTTAGGTTAATTGGTTACTCTAAATCAGGGGTGTCCAGCTCCGGTCTTCGAGGGCCACAATCTGACAGGTTTTCAGTGTCTCTGCTCCAAAACCATCAGACTTCAATTAATAAGTCACTGTACAGAACTACACGGGCTTTTGGATGCATTTAATTTGAGTCAGGTGTGTTGAAGCAGTTATACACTGAAAACCTGCAGGACAGTGGCCCTTGAAAACCGACTTAGTCACCTCTGCTCTAAAATCTCCCTTTAAGTGAGCGTGAGCATGAGTGGTTGTCTCTGTGTTGGCCTTGTGATGGACTGGCCGCCTGTCTTGGGTGTACCTGCCTCTCGCCTGCTAATTGCTGGGAGAGACTTCAGCCCCCTGCAGCCCTGAATTAGCAAAGTCGTGTAGAAAATAACTAATGAAAATCTGAACATATGGTATTAATGAATGAAGGAATGAATAAAAACTTTATTGTCATTGCAACTGGTGCAACAAAATTCTTTTTCCAGTACAAACCCCATTTCCAAAAGTAGACAACAACAACATATAAACATAAACAGGATCATAATATTGCACATAATTATAAGCAGGACATGTCCAAAGTCGGTCTTCGAGCCGGTGTCCTGCAGGTTTTAGATTACTCCTGTTCCAACACACCTGATTTACATTACATGGATCCAAAAGCTTATCAGTTTCTGTACAATAAGCCACTGGTTAGAAAAAGGTGTGTTGAAGCAGGAAAGCATCGAAAGCCTGCAGGACACCAGTCACGGAGGCCGGATCTGGACATCCTTGGATTAAAGTAAAAACAATCTAATAAATGATCATTCTGTAGTTACACTGTAAAGCATCATTTACAATATTTAGGTAAGAGTTAATTGTGAATTTGGGTTGAAATTCTTCAGGTGGAATCATATCCATGTTAGAATGTGGATTTATGTAAAAGAAGAAAAGACAGTACTATGACCTACTGATGTAAGCATCTACATAAACAACTTTAGATATGAAATAAGAACTTCAGTTGTTTTGAGTGTTTTGTACAATACAGGTAAATGCCACAATACATATTTACAGGTAAAAACTTCATACATACATTAAACATACATACCATCCAGAGCAAGGATGCCACTGCACCAAGACCTCCACACAGCCCCGGTAGAGACATAAAGACAAACCATAAAATTAAGGAACTTTTCTTTAGCTTTCCTTCATTTGTCTAAACCACAAAAAATACAATCAAACAGACCCCCCCCCCCCCAAAGAAGAGCCGTCTTATCTTTCAATCAGCCGGTATGGTCAATAAGATAAAATGACAGAATTTGATTTGTTCTTTAGAACATTTGGTGAATGAGGCCCATTTTATTGCAGTCATGTAATTGTTTTGTAGAAATACTGAAATCACCAAAACAACTGTTGAGTGATATTTGATTCTTGTTTGTAAAATCTGGACACTAACTACACCAAGCTACACAACTACACTAAGCCGAGGACACGCAGGCAGATGCACAGCAAGGTGCACTTATAGGCCAATATATGCAAGTAGTAGTCCCACTGTTATAATCAGAAGCTTGTTTCTCGAGTCAACAAGCAAATATGTTGCTAAAAAAATAGCAATGGTTTTCATAAGCCTGAAAGCTCCGAGCCATTACCTCATCCAGTTCATATAGACTTCAAAAGTTTGCAGGCAGCACTTTGCCTCTGTGTCCTGACCACAATAACACATGTAGATATCATTATGTTGGGATATTTATATGTTTTCATAATTAGTTTTTTATCGTGAAACATTTGTATGGAGCTAAATCAGGGCCAAAATGTTTGTTCATTTGAAAAAAAGTTTTGAAATTAAGAAAATTTAAATTGAAAATGAAAGTCAAGTTGTTATTGTAAACTTTGAAAAAGAAATAATTGTATTCAAAATAAAACAAAGTGTACCAAATGTTTATAATAAATTTAATTACAATTGGATTATGTTTTGCATTTTTTAAACAAATTTTTAAAAATTTATTTTTCATATTGATTTTTTTTTCCATGTTTGAGCTTTTTTTTCTATCGGCTTTAAAATAATATTTTTTCAAATTCATATTTTTTCTGTAATGTTCAAAACCTTATTTACAGTTTCAGATTTTTATTTCACCTTCAGATCATTTTTTCAAACCTTCAGATTCCTGTTTTTCAGTTTCAAACTTTTGGCCCTGATCTGGCGTGATGGGCGGGGCTAAAGAAAATAAGGGCGTGAAATCATGACTGACAGCACAACTCAGTTGCCTCTAACATGTTGCCTTCAGGAAACGTGGAAATTGGCAAAATCTACGAAACACCTTCTGCACATTATTATTATACAATTGATAGAAAATACATCATGTGCCACCAGTAAAGCTCAGTTATTAAAGCTGTTCCAGTTAGTACTGTGTCCAAATCACCCTGTAAGAGTAATAAATTATTAGCAGTTTCCTCAAACACAAGCTAGAAGTTGACATTTCCCATGCCCCCCAAAGTGACCTTCAGTGAACGTTGTACCTCTCTGAAAGATGGCGTCCTCTTCGGGTAACGATGTCGGCGCGAACAATCAGGTAAGTGTTTAATTTTCGAATAATTACACCGCGAAATAGTTCTAATTGTTTTAATATTTGTGACACAGCGAGATAAGTAAAGGGAGAAGATGTTTAAGCCCATCATGACAGTGCTAACGACTAGTGTTTTCAATTTGTTTGTCAGCAGTACTTTGTTGTCTTAGTTTGGGCAGGATAAGCAATGGTAGCCACAACCTAATCCATCCTTTTCACAATCCTAATTCCATTTTTGTGTACATAACACGCGCGAGTTAGTCTGTATACATGGGCAACAATAAAGCTAGTAAAGTAATTTAAGATTATGTCCATTTAACCTAGGAGCACCTGAAAAGAGAGCTTATGCAGCGACTACTGCATAAAGTTTCCCAGGTGATGCACAGACAGCCCCTTGATGAGAACTATTTGCAGTTCGTTGTCAACCAGGAGATGGTTCTTTTAAGGTCTTTGTCCAACCAAGTGGAGATTCCTCAAGATGTTATGAGTGCTTTGACAGAGCTGTCAACTCTTGTCAGTATGGAGAACATCAGTGAATTGACCCCTTCTCATGTGCCAGTGTTAGAAGGAGAGCTGGGACGTCCCAAATTTGATGTGTCTCCTCACCAGCTACAGACACTAACAGAAATGTCCTTATCAGTGCCACAAATTGCAAAACTTCTGAGAATATCTGTGAGGACAGTGAAACGTCGCTTACATGAATATGGTATTAACATAAAGCAGTGCTATAGTACACTGAGTGATGAAGAACTGGACAATTTAGTCAGATCAGTAAAGGCAAGAACGCCGCATGTTGGATACAGGATGATGAAAGGAATCCTTCAAGCCATGGGCCACCGTGTACAGTGGCAGAGAGTGTCCTCAGCAATGCATCGTGTGGACTCTGCAGGTGTTTTGTCAAGAATGACAAGGCTGGGATGTGTAGCCCGAAGGACATATTCCGTCAAGGGTCCCCTTCACTTGGTACATATCGACACAAATCATAAACTAATAAGGTAGGATGATGTTGACCTAATCTGTAAATGCTAAATGCTGGATTATAGTTTATCATTACTTAACAAATGCAAGCGATTTTTGTTTTGTTGTGTTCTTTTTTACAGATATGGCCTGGTAATATTTGGAGGGATTGATGGCTACTCAAGAAAAGTGATTACGTGTTTTTCTTTCTTTCTTTCTTTCTTTCCTTTCTTCCTTCTTGCCTTCCTTCTTTCCTTCCTACTTTCAGCATTAGACAGAAAAAGATGATGGAAATTGAAAAGTGAGATACTGGTGTATTGGTTCACCATTAAACTTGCTGTATGATATACAGATCTTCCTGTCTGACAAACTGGTCCAAACATTTTTATTTTGTGAAGATTTGGTAACTATAAAGGCTTTGCTATCTGGCTATTTTTTTTTATCCCTCAAAGTCTTTTTGTGTCTGTTGTATTTGGGTGGAGGGCAGATTACATCTACTCCTACCCTATGAAGCATGTTTTTTTGTTTGTTTGGTTTTGATTTTATAAATGTGTGTATTTTTTACCAAACAGTACCTCATGTCATTAACATGTTTTTCTATCTATAGTTACAGTATTAGTTTTGATTACATTTGCACTTTTTGATATTTTTATCTCTAGATCATGTACCTGGGTGCTGCTGCTAATAACAAGGCAACAACTGCACTTGATTTCTTCTTGGAGGCAGTACAAAAGTATGGCTTTCCATTAAGGTAAGAAAATTATTTCTTTTAATAGTGAGTATTACCCATATGTTTCAAATCTGTTGTTTTGATTCTTCACATGATTTAAATTGTAATTATTTAAAAATTAGAGGTGTGAAATATACATATTCAGTTGTTGATTAACTCTCATATTCATGTTTAAATGGTTCAAACATTTACAAAATGTACCTTAAATAACCATCCCAAATTTCCTTCAGGATCAATAATTTATTTATCTATCTGTCCCATAACAGTATGCTTTAAACAGTATTTGGTGGTATTTCATTCAGCTGTGATGTTTTTAAGTGTTTGAGGTTTAGAAACGTGTAGCCAAATTTACTAAACTTGAACTGTTAATGTTTTTTTTTTTTTTCAGAGTGCGAGGTGATCAAGGGGTGGAAAATGTTGGGATAGCAAGATGCATGTTCACCATTAGGGGCTGTGGAATAGGAAGTTTCTTGTCAGGCAAGAGTGTTCACAATCAAAGGTAAATTTAATATTTTCAATTTTCCCTGGTATTAATAAAGCATTCTTTCATTTATTTTTGAAGTTAGTGAATTTTAAGATAAAATAAATAGAAGTTATTCATTCTTTGATGTCATTGAACAGAATAGAGCGCTTGTGGCGAGATGTGTGGATGGCTGTTTCAAGTGTGTATTATGACATCCTTCATAACCTTGAAGACGAAGGCCTTCTGGATCCGTGTGATGGTATTCACATGTTTTGTGCCCAGCATTCATTTCTTCCACGTCTGCAAAGGGATCTGGATGTCTTTAGGCTGGGCTGGGATAACCACCCTTTAAGGACAGAGCACAATCTATCTCCACAACAGCTGTGGACCGTAGGACTCCTCCAGAATCCAGTTGATTCTCCAGACAGAGAAGAGGTACAAAATGAAATAATTAAAAATTATACAAACTGTCTTTAAAGTGTGCTTAAATATGTGCACATGGGGGGACAAAATACAAATACAACAGAAAATGGCACTCTTGCACTATTGGTCATTTAAATTTAAAGCAATGTTACTTATGGCATTATCTACTAGCAAAAGAACAATGTAAACATGTTAAATATCTACCTAATGGTTAAAACATTACATACATGGTGTACACATCACATATAAAGTACATTGAATCTGCATTTTGTATTGAACATCTCTGCGTAAACATTTTCACATTTACATGGTCAGTCCTGTGTCTACAGTATTAAAATTCACAACTCCATGTCTCTGAATTTTCATTTAATATTTGACTTTTATCATCACAGGACATGGAGGATGCAGATCTTGATGTCAACTCTACTGGTGAGCTGGATGGGACCAGTCCTGGAATAATTCTTCCATCTGTTGAATGTCCTCTCTCTGCACAGGACATGGCAAGGCTAAGGGACACTATTGATGTCACAAGACCATCTCAATCACAGGGCAGAGACATTTATTTGGATGTATTGAGCTTCGTAATAAATCAGGTTTCCTAGGTGGATTCAGTATACATTTGACTTTTCAACACAGAGAAGGTTGTTGTACTATGTTTATTTGTTGAAACATGGAGAATGAAAGCTTGGGAATTTTGGTGAAAACAGCCATCTTATTCCAAACAGCATTTTTTTTTCTGAAGTAAAACTGACTTTTAAACTGTAAATTCTTTGTGTACTTCACTTACTTAATTTACAACTTATGTAAGTGTTTCTTTAACTTGAACATGAAATTGATAAAAACAGCTGTTTGCATAACAGTTTGGCTTGAGTTAAACCTCAAAACAGGAGAAGACAATGGTCACACTTTAAACATTGTTAAATTCCTGGCCAAGATGAAAAGCATCCATTAGAACCACTTTAAATTGATCATAGGACTTCATGTGTTTGACAGGCAGCACGATGGTCTTAGCACATGCAGATACAACAGGATAGCAGATGCTGTGCTTTCCAAAGTCAGCACCACAGTCATGGTTAAACTTGATCACCACAGCAAAGTCTTTTTTTTCTGAGGGAAGGAGTGGAATATGACCCTGACCAGTGATCCACTGCAGAAACCTGGCAGGTGTAACAGATCTTGGGCCACCTTCATCACCTAGATGCTCTGGACTTTCTGCTAGGATAAGAGCAGATTTAAAAAGAGAAATCAGAAAAATCTTCACATTTAAGAGAAGGGAAAAGAAAGTAAATATATTGTTTCTGAATTTAAGACTAACAGAATGATAACTGAATGTTGTGGCCATAACCATGAAATTTCAAAACTACACACTTTATGGAAAATAACCACTTACCTTCTGATTCGTAAAGAAAGTCTTGGATGAAATTAAGCATCTCCAGCTCAACTTGATGCCTGGTGGTTCCCTTTTCACTCAGCTGAGGGTGAATGGATGCCATGACAAACTCTGCATTAACCTATGATTAGATTACAAAGCAAATTATTTAATCTTTTATATTTTTCTGTGTCACAAAAGGTAAATACTTTATAGACAATCCATTTTAAGAAGAAACTAAGTTTGTACTCACTTTAACATCTTCCCCTTGGACAAAGAGAGGCTGGCAGGTATCTGGGTGCTGCTTAATCAGCTCAAGAAGGCCATACAGCTGCAAACCTTCCCTAAGTTGTTCCAGCATTGGCTGCAATCTAAGCACGGCATGGAGTGTAATGGCTCTGACGAAAAAAAAAAAAAAATCTTCAAAGCCTCACTTTTATTATACACAAACAAAAACGTGTCTTGGCATACCGGACAATCAGCTCCTTGTTTTGAACTGAGATGGCTCCTGTGAATCCACAGTTTAAAATCTCATCGGTCAGACCCTCAACTGACTGTTCAGTTGAGGATTCCACCTGAAAATATTATAAACAGATAAAATTATTATTAAATAAAATATGCTTTGTGTATGAAGACAATATGTGTACTGGCCATACAGCACCTGGTCAATCAGTGAACGCAGCTGTGAATCTGCCACTGTGTTCTTGCCGAGAAGCATTGGGTTGATCTGCCCATTACAGAAGTAACTGTAAACCCATGGGCTGAAAAACGCAGGGGCAGGACCTCCTTGTGCCAAACTAACTGTTAAAATCTCTCCAACAGTCCTATTTAAAAAAACGGAGCATGAGTGTATTGCTTATATTGTCAAATTTTACATGAAACAACCGTTTGACTTTATGTAGATATACCTGAAGAGTCCACTGTCAAAGTCAGTCAGTGAGTAGCGTGGACTTTTCTGGTGTGGTGGTCCCTCAAAGAAACGAGTCTCAATTCTGGCCACCATTTCTATCAATAGAAGTATGTTGGGAATTAACTGCGTTGTAAAACAGCCTTCAATACTTATGACATTTTTATTGTGTTGCTGTGACTCAATAATAAGTAGCACCACAAATTTATTTGAACATTTATGAAATTTCTTTTAGTTTTTTAGGACATACTTTGCTAAAATCAGACAGTTTTGACAAGTTTAGCAGAGATTGTCAAGAGGACTAACCATGCTCAACATAAGGGACTGATTGACATCTTATTAATAACAAAAGAAAAACCAAGTCATATTTAATATTATGACACAACAGGGCTCACTTGGAAGATAAGACATATAACATAGAAGCATAAAATTGTGATGAATTTGGAATTAGTCATTCCTTAACCATAAATATGACATATATAACAAATTGATCTTCTTTGGATTCACCTGTGAGAAATTCTTTTCGAAGTGCACCAGTGTCTACTCCTGCTTCCCCAAAGAAGGACACCTTCAACGTAGCAGTTGGTGTATTTGTCTTTTGACGCTGCCACTGCAGAAGACCTCTCTCCAGAATGTTTGTTCTTGAAATGTGGATGTTGAACTCTTTCTCCACATCAACTCTTTCCCAAATGGTATTCAATACATCATCAATACTGATGAAAAAGCATAACAACAGAATAAACTACTTTTGTTCAGTTCAGAGAGTGTGAAGTTTTCTGCGTTGATGTAATTGACCTTTTAATATGCTCCTCATCTCCTTTGTTTCCCATCTCATCCATTGTGAGATCATCTTTGCATCTAATGAATGTACAATAGGTGGATTCAGTGTAGAAATATTTCCTTTAAAAAGTACAGTATTTTATATTCTGTAATGTAATTTCAATAGCCATACTTATATCAATTACCTTTCTCCACATGTGCTTGCATGGATTTCGAGGAAGTGTGTTGCAAATTTCAAGTTACAGATGGGACATGGAAGCTTCTAAAATTGAGATAAAACGTCAAATATTAATATGAGTTCGAATATATTAACATTAATGTACTATACTCATTACCATTAAGATATTTACCTCTTCATCCGATTCCTCTGTGTGAGTTTTCTCTGGAGGATGTGTCACAGAAACTATTTGGACCTTGCTTTGACAAGCCTAAAACAAACAACATTACACATATTGCAATGGATAATGATTAAGATTAAAAATGAAGTGCAATAACATCCTAAAAATGCATATATTGTTCTATGGTATTTCTATGTACCTCAGTACCCTCAGCTGAAGACTCTGACTCTGTGCAGTCCTGCACATGAAGAGCCAAAATTTGCAAAGGCAAATTCACTTTGCATGTTTGGCATTGTGCTTTGGGCATGTTTTTGAATTCCACTGCATCCGGAGGTAATGGCGTAAGGTCAAATTCTTGTTGTAAAGGAACTATATACAGTAAGTTTTTCCCAGCCCCAGTCACACTACGTAAAAGTGTCCCGGTGTATCCTTCAGAATCAGGAGGGACCAGTGTCAGTTTCCTTTTACCCTGTCCACCTGAAAACAAAGGTTTAATATAACAGATAATTTCAAGTTATTTGTACATAGATGCTAATTTAATGACTCTCATTTTTTGTGTACTTGTTACCCCTACCTGTGGCTTTGTAGAGCAGCCATCCTCCAGTTAGACCATACATCTTAGGATACTCATTTTGAAGAAGTCCAAAGAACTGCGAAAACATAACCATATGGTGCTGTCTGCATATTAAATGTTCTTAAGAGACATATCTTAGATCTAAATATCTATATACTTATGTACCTCTTCATGACTCATGTCCCTGGACATTGTGAGATGTCTTTTACCCAGTCCTGCCTGGGCAAGCTCAAACTCCTCAGAGGAGGATGGTGTTGTTTCTGTATTACAATTCAACAGATAGACATAGAAACTGAAAGGCTTCCATGTCTTTGAAGATGGTGGACCATGGATCTTTGGATTATGCATCTTTCGTTTTCCAAGATAACTTTTCTTTCCAAAAATCCCTGGGAAAGATCTGAATGTAGTGAGGAAAATGAGTAAAAATGGTAGCATAGCAAATTATAACACAAACTTGTCAAAATGCAGTTAAAACAGCTTAAAAAATCTATATTATCTAAAACCTTGCCATCTCCTGATCTACAGAGGAAGGTCTCTGTTCCTGCCTTCCTCCTTGTGCTGGCTGGTGCTGTCCCTGAGAAAGGTTCTGAGTGAGCACTGTAATAAGGTTCTGTGCAGCTGCTGCCACTGTTGAGCTGTAGTTGACATTCTGACAAACAGATATCAGCAAAGGTAATCCACATGTAGAGAAAACACAAGGAAATTATGAGGGCTGTACAACTTGCAATAAGTAAGCATTAACATTAAGCATTAATATGGGATGTTGCATAAACAAAGATCCTGCAGGGACTCAAGTGTTATAATCTTTTTTTTTTTAAAAAAAACAAAAAAAAAAAAACCTACATAGTTGGTACAGTTTTTGCTTTTCTACAAAATTTTCTGTGTTCTATTAAGACTAAGGAAGGACCTGTGCTGTATTCAGCTGCTCCTACAGTAATACTGATAGTTGTAAATGAGCTCTTGACAGACCCTCAAAAGGTCCCTAATTATGTTAATAATACATATCAGTGTTTGTAATCAAGTCAATGCAAAGGTTTGCACATTTGTGGGGATGGTCAACTTCCATATCTCTCAATTTCCTTTGTGGCTATACCATTATCAAACATCCCATTAACAAGAAACTAGGATTATATAAATTTTATCATTCAAAGATCGCCTGTCCTTATCAATCAATCTACAAAGTAAATCCGATGTCGGCTGACGAGAGCAACGGGTACGAGAATCAAAGGTTTCACGTTACAATGGCGCTAACGGCTCTGCACATGCATACTCTGGACTTCTCCCTTTACTTATCTCGTTGTGTCACATATATTAAAACAATTAGAACTATTTCGCGGTGTAATTATTCGAAAATTAAACACTTACCTGATTGTTCGCGCCGACATCGTTACCCGAAGAGGACGCCATCTTTCAGAGAGGTACAACGTTCACTGAAGGTCACTTTGGGGGGCATGGGAAATGTCAACTTCTAGCGTGTGTTTGAGGAAACTGCTAATAATTTATTACTCTTACAGGGTGATTTGGACACAGTACTAACTGGAACAGCTTTAATAACTGAGCTTTACTGGTGGCACATGATGTATTTTCTATCAATTGTATAATAATAATGTGCAGAAGGTGTTTCGTAGATTTTGCCAATTTCCACGTTTCCTGAAGGCAACATGTTAGAGGCAACTGAGTTGTGCTGTCAGTCATGATTTCACGCCCTTATTTTCTTTAGCCCCGCCCATCACGCCAGATCAGGGCCAAAAGTTTGAAACTGAAAAACAGGAATCTGAAGGTTTGAAAAAATGATCTGAAGGTGAAATAAAAATCTGAAACTGTAAATAAGGTTTTGAACATTACAGAAAAAATATGAATTTGAAAAAATATTATTTTAAAGCCGATAGAAAAAAAAGCTCAAACATGGAAAAAAAAATCAATATGAAAAATAAATTTTTAAAAATTTGTTTAAAAAATGCAAAACATAATCCAATTGTAATTAAATTTATTATAAACATTTGGTACACTTTGTTTTATTTTGAATACAATTATTTCTTTTTCAAAGTTTACAATAACAACTTGACTTTCATTTTCAATTTAAATTTTCTTAATTTCAAAACTTTTTTTCAAATGAACAAACATTTTGGCCCTGATTTAGCTCCATACATTTGTAACACTTTTTCAAACCAACTCTTTGCCTCAAATGTTTTTGTAGGGGAAAGTGGATGAGCCTTGATGAATGGGACACTCTGAAAGGGATAAAAGTGTTATTAATTAAAGAAACATCAAAATATTGCCATGGTGGTCATTGTTAAAAAAAACACTGAACATTAAATGGACAACTTGAAACACAATTTAAAAAACAAATTGTTTAATTTTTGTTCCCTTTTAATAAAAGCATCCCTCTGCACTTAAATCTACAAACTGTTAAAATGCACATGTACTAATAGATTTCCTGAAAACCTTAAATAAGATTCAGATACATTTTATTTAGATGATTTTTATACCAAAAAGCCACTATGCTTGTTTACTGGAGGACACTGTATTTCAACTCTCACCAAGACTTTTAACAAAGATTATTATAAATGATGAGAGACGGACAAATCAGACAAGAGAGGAGTAGGGGAGGAGGACTGGGGACAGGAAGACAAGAGAGGAGTAGGGGAGGAGGACTGGGGACAGGAGGACAAGAGAGGAGTAGGGGAGGAGGACCGGGGACAGGGAGACAAGAGAGGAATAGGGGAGGAGGACCGGGGACAGGGAGACAAGAGAGGAGTAGGGGAGGAGGACCGGGGACAGGGAGACAAGAGAGGAGTAGGGGAGGAGGACCGGGGACAGGGAGACAAGAGAGGAGTAGGGGAGGAGGACCGGGGACAGGGAGACAAGAGAGGAGTAGGGGAGGAGGACCGGGGACAGGGAGACAAGAGAGGAGTAGGGGAGGAGGACCGGGGACAGGGAGACAAGAGAGGAGTAGGGGAGGAGGACCGGGGACAGGGAGACAAGAGAGGAGTAGGGGAGGAGGACCGGGGACAGGGAGACAAGAGAGGAGTAGGGGAGGAGGACCGAGGACAGGGAGACAAGAGAGGAGTAGGGGAGGAGGACCGGGGACAGGGAGACAAGAGAGGAGTAGGGGAGGAGGACTGAGGACAGGGAGACAAGAGAGGAGTAGGGGAGGAGGACTAGGGACAGGGAGACAAGAGAGGAGTAGGGGAGGAGGACTGGGCTGGGTCAGTTCTCTCCTCATTGAGCTGCGGATCCTCAGGACTCGGTCCTGGCTAAAAGTACCCGGTCCTGGCCTCTCCTCCATCTCAGATGTAGTCTCGACTGCTGTTGCTACTTTCAGGAAGAAGAAATTCAGTTGACAAACCAGTAAACAGTAAAGAGAGGAGTAGGGGAGGAGGACTCCCCTACTCCTCATGAGAGAGTTAGTGTCCAAATAATGTGCAAGTGGTGTGTGAATCCTGTGTAATTCTAGTAAAACCAACACTCGCTCTACACAGTGTAACTGGCTGGAATCTACACACACTGTCCACAACACAGCTAAACACCAAGGTGTTTCTAGATACAGAAATCCTCACACATAACACATCTTACCTACATATGAGCGTACAAGCGTATATAATATAAACAGAACAAAAGCAACATTGTTTACTTTAAATCAGCTCTACACACTAAAATCCAGTCATGCTTTGGGTCTGTCTCTGGACAGATACCAGAAATCAATGCGTTCCAGCTCATTAGAGCACAAACATGTTTGTTGTACAAAAATTCAACAAAACAGACATTTTACTACAATGTAATGAATTAAGACTAAACATCATCAATATATTAAAACCTCTCAGGTGTCCATGTAAGCATCTTCTAAGTGCAATACATTCAAATTGTAAATATATGTATATATCTGTTTTTAGTACTTACCATATTTTTATTCTACTTAAGTATTTTATTCTATTTATTTCCTCCTTTTGCCTTTATTCTTAATACTTTTAATATTCTTTTTATTCTGATGCAAACACCATAAGGAGTAGCACTCCCTAATCTCGTTGTATGCTCTGGTTTACAATGACAATAAAGGCTTTCTGATTCTGATTTTCATCCTAAACTATGTTATACTTGTTAATTCTGAGTTCATCCTAGATTCATTAAGGTAAAATATGACGTACATGTTTCTCTCATTACCGTTAAGAAGACTTTCATAAATTTTCTTCGTGGTATCGAGAGCATCCTTCATGTCCTCGTGTTAATTAACC
Source organism: Melanotaenia boesemani (assembly GCF_017639745.1). Taxonomy (NCBI): domain Eukaryota; kingdom Metazoa; phylum Chordata; class Actinopteri; order Atheriniformes; family Melanotaeniidae; genus Melanotaenia; species Melanotaenia boesemani. Next base: position 35,297,450 of record NC_055695.1, on the reverse strand, counting down.
ATGGACACATGCACCATAAATCCTCCTTCCTTCCCCTGGCCAGGAAGAGGATGGGATGCCTCTCCCAGGGTATATGCAGGAATTCTTGAGTTGAATTTACCACCTTTTACTACCCTTTTTACTACCTTTATTATAGTTTTTACAACCTACACGACATTGAACAAGGAAGGGGGGCAAAGTAGCCATGGTACAAATTACACTTGAAAAAGGCCATAAACATTCATAAAAATAACTAAAGTGTCACACACTCACACAATAATAAACAAAACACACGTTCTCACACACTAAATAAAGTCGTTAGTTACTGTCTAAGGAACAGCTGATTTCATCATCTTCATCACTTCTAACAATAACTTACACTGTGTATTCAAAAACTGTCCAAAGTGCACAGAGTGGTAACAATTGGTATTTATTGGTTGATGCAAATAAACAGATAACAGTTTGAACATTTCCCCCAATTAAATTTTAACAGAGGGAAGTTGTAACAGTTGTCCCTTGTAGCTAAGGAGAGAGCACCCTTCCTGACCTTGAATGCAGGTCTACAGGGTGCTAAGCGTGTGCCGTTCTACCATGATGGCAGAAGAAAGGAATGACAGTGGTGGAAAGAATAAGAGACACAGATTGTGAGAGGCACAGTCACATAAGTCTCAGCTGTGATGACTTCTCCTTAATCCTTTCTTCCAGTTGGCGGAGCTCTTTTGTTTTGTCTTTATGTCTTCTACGCAGTGTGTTGGACTTTGTTATGAGTTCGGCCATTTTGGACCCAGCCTTTCCCTCAGCCTGCTCGGCCATCTTGTCTGCATCATTTTGAAGTGACTCACAGACACTGCTTAGTACCTCACGCTGGGTTCTGAGGTCCAACAGCTCCTCCTCAGCTGCCTTTCTCTTTAGAGCATGTGTGGCACTCTCCTTCATTTTTCTTTCATTCTCCAGGTACAGTCTATACTGAGATCTTGCAGATGAAGCAGAGGCAAGGAGCTCCTTTGTCAGAGGCACCTTTAAAACACACCCACAACTGCTGATCTGGTCACAGACTAATCGCAGTGATTCCAGAGAGTTAGCCTGGAGGTTACATGTCTCCACCTCTTTATTGACTGAAAATCCTCTTTCAACAGTGGCTTGGCCATGAGACAGCAGAAGGAGACTCTTGCAAAACCGTAGTAAGTCAGGGTAAGGCGTTCTGAGGGTTGTGTAAAGAAACACATCAAGGCGCTCCTTCATTGGTTTGAAGGACAGGAAACGTTCAGCTCTCCCTTCCACTGAGGTCAAGGATGCAAACTGCTGCATGATAACATCACCTACAATATTGTAAAAGAAATTAAGATATAATAATTTGCTAAATTAAAGCACATTGCTGTCTCCTTAACAGCATAATACAAAGTATAATATCACAGCTTCTCAGAGAGCCAACATGCACACAGTATTTTTTAATAACTACAAAACTGTTAACACTCCGCACACCACAGGGTAAAAAGGTAGAATAGCATCAATAAATAGCATCAATGACACCCTCAGAACTTTGCCTTCATTTGAATGGCTATCCCACTTCTATTGCCCCTACACATATATATTTTCTTACCAGCTGGAATGCCACCTGTCAATTGCTTGCCCTGAAGAAATGTCTGCACTACACTCTTCATTTGCTTGATGCACCACTCTGGCTCTTGGTAGATTCTTGTGGGATCAAGGCATGCAATGTGCCTAACCAGAGGAAACTTTAAGGGGGATTTGTCCTGCAGTTTCCCAGCCACCTTAACAAGGCACTGCAAACATTCTCGTCTGAAGGTTAGCACAGAAAGCTCCCCTATCTTGTATCCTGGTTTGCTCTGCAGGGCCTAACAAATAAAGAACATTAACGTTCATTCACAGCAGTGATTGGCAATGATGAAACTATGACAAGTTACAAATTAAAAACAATTCAAGCAATGTAACAAGAGTGACAATGAGGTCATCCTCATGGCCGTGGTTCCGTTTAAGCCACAGGACCAAAGGCCTGGTGGTGAAGACAACTAAAGTTAAGAAGATACACAATTGAGACAGCTACATTGCTTACCACAGAGGTGGTTAAATAATCATCAGACAATTCTTACTTTATTACATAACAGTTTAGCTTTTTATTTGTGCCAACTGCACAATACACACACGATACCGCACAAAAGTTACCTTGATTGCAGATTCAGCACCCAGGCCGATGTCCACATTTTTAAGAGAGACCCAGTTCTTCTCCTCTGACACCTGGATTTTGAGGAGCTGCAGCGAGCTACGGTCCTGTAAAAGTTCCCGTTTAACAAATCGCCGCAGAAAACCCTTAAAATTACAAGAAAAACTTTTAGTTATTAAGCCGCTCCTCTCAACTGATACAGATAAATCACATTCAAATTAATCAATACGTCTCTACAGTAATTACCATCAGGAGTTCTGTTAGATCTTTAGCCAAAAAGGGTAGCACAGGCTCGTCGGTCTGGTATTTGGTCATGAATGGGTTGAAGCTTCGTGCAACTGACAAGAAGAACTGGAGTTTTGGTATTATAAAATCATCAGCACGTGCTGCCAGAAGGGTGTCATATGAGGCCGTGTGGGGGTTTGGCACTTTTTTCTTCTCAACGGCATCAATGTATGTTAAAAGCATGGGCCAGATGTCGACAGCTCTCTCAGCCACAGGGACATTTTCCACCCATCTGTGGCCACAGAAAGATCGGGGAAAGGTAGAAGATCCTGTGGTGCTGGTGTAATCTTCTCTACGAGCAGGAACATTGTGGAAGATGTAATGCATGGCTCTCAACAGCTTGTCTACATGCCATGTTGTGAATCCTGCCTTCATGGCATTGTGGAGGGTGTGCAAGCCACAGCTGCCAACACTAATGAGTTGTGCATCCCCATGAAACTCATTCTGAAGGAGTTCCAGCATTTTGAAATTGACATTCGGGCCGTCCATACTGACAGACAGTAGGTGTCTCAAGTTGAGCTGTACAATACATTCCTGTGGATTGTCACAAAAAAGATTTAAAAATAAGAACTGTTATCTTAAGTTTTTTGGTTATTCAAAAACTGTGCAAGACAGTATCTGCCAAACATTTTTTCCTTTGCAGTATTCATCTTTCAGAAATATTAACCAAATTTAAATTAAATTTAAATGTAAATTATAGACCCCTCTGTACACAAACACACGCATGCACAGCCTTATCCAGCTTACGTAGCAATTAGTTAGCTAGCTTGATGAGGTTTGCTATTGCAACAAGCTAGTTGTCAACAGCCCAGGATGAGCTATGGCTGAAGCCAGGAGGAGTCCAAATGAGCATTTAATAACAGATAAGACAGAAAAAACAACAATAAAATCACTTACTTTGATGTTTTGCAGCAAGTCCTCAGCCCTTGCGTGCCCCAGGAACTGTGACCCAAAGTATGAAGACATCACACGGTCATCTTTCCAGAAGCGTATGTGAATATCCAGTTGCTTTTGCTTTAGCGACTGGTTCATAGACTCGTCGAACATGAGTACATATGGCCCTGCATCATTGACGCTTTTGATAAGCACCTTTTTAAAATGTGGCGCAATGCCGAATCCAATGACGTAAGCAGTCTTATCCTTGCCACATGTGAAACTTTTGGCAATATCGGAATCAGTGAACATATTTTTGAATAGTTCCCCAATACCGTCATTTGAATTGTAGGAGTGATAGTTGGCTGCGGTGTTCAGGCACCAGAGAACCTCAGCTCTAAGAGCTGACGTTGGAGACAGGAAGGACTGCTGTGGGGCTGCTGCAGCGGTCGTGGTCCTAGTGGCAGTGAATTGCTGCTGAGGTGGTGTACTGGTCCCTGTAGCATCACAGAATAAGAAAATGGGCTGCTGTTCCCCTCGCGCGCGAATCCGCTGCTGGTGACTGGCGGATTGTCAGTGGGATTTGATGGCGGTAATGCCGTTCCATGTTAGATTGATTTTTTTTTTGCACAAACTGCAAAATGCTTCCCGGTCATTCCCCATGACCGGTTTAAGCCAGCCTTTGAATGATCAAGCCATGTTTGCGAAAACTTAAATTTTCCCATTTTCACACCGATAGCCAACTCAGGTCTGATTTGAGGCCAGAGAGATACAGGCAAAAGACAACAAATGTCGTCAGCGTCACTGATTGGCTATCAGCTCTGGCTCGATCAGGTCCTGCTAGCGCCTATAACATATATTTTTTAATTAGATTAAATTAAAACGTGAACATCCAAATATTTAGCATTAAACGGGAAACTCATAATATATTGAGGCAGTGATGAAAAATTTACTACCAAGTCAGTTTATGTATGTTTCCTTTACTACCTTTTAAGGGCCTTAATTTCGGCTGATTTTATTTACTACCTTTTACTACCTTTTACCACTGCGCGGACACCCTGTACATTGCGATTTGACCTGCGATGTGACTATTGCGCACAAATATATTGCGATGATGCTCAAACGATATATTGTGCAGCCCTAGTGGTAGTGCAAAGTAAACTTACATCGGAATCTTCAGCGTGCTGCAGATCGCTGCAATGGCTGCGTCTCCTTGTTCTTTCACAATCCGTACAATCCTCTCAACAGCATAGAAGAGAGAATTCCACCTTGTAACAATAAAAAAGGGGGTACATTATATTTGTATAGTGCATTACATCTGAAACAGATTGAAAGGGTTGAACACGTCTCAAAATGCAAAGTGTACCTTGTTTCACAAGGCCTCAGGAGCTGGAGTCTGCAGTGTTCTTCAATTATCTCTGTAGCTGAGGTGGATCTGCTGCTCTTGTTCCAGAGAGCCTGGCACTTTGCAAACGATGAGCGAGAGAGCTTTATGTAGATCCGGTCTTCATTCACTGCTTGGACATCAACTGTTGCCACCTGCGAATATCAAAGGACCGTGTTGAGAATAAGTGTTCAAACTTACATGTCATCCCTCGGATCCATAAACTCGATCAATCATCCACCAGGTTCAGAAGATGACAGGCACAGCGATGGTGCTTTGGCAGTTGGTATTCCAGGCCATCATCCTGCTCCAGCAAGGGGCCGGCTTCAACAGCCTCCATCGTGATCTCTTCACCATCCTCCTCTCCTTATTAATAAAATATTAATTAGCATTCAAGGGTGTTTTTCAAGATATCCAAACACTTAGTAGTTATGTCATCTTCACAAACCAATATGATGCAACACTCACCTGATTCATCTGGCTCTGCCCCGAATGGTTCTGCATTGTTGTTTTCATCATGGACACCGTACACTCTGAAGGCTTTCAGAAAACTGGACCCACTATCTGTCGTTGTACGCACAATCTTGTCTCTGATGTTGAACTCTAGACAGACAGACGGGTTAAAAAAAAAAGGCATACCGATACGACACCACAGGAAATTTGATGATTGCACACATTAACAGTTAAGAATCCAGATATTCAGAGTTAAGTATGTCAAGTATTAAAATTAATGAATGAATGCAGATGTGACAAGAAGCCTAAATATTTAAACTGGATTGGACTCAAAGAAAATGCTACTAAACCTACCAATAGCCTACATACCTGTATGGATCTTAGTCAGAGCATCTGCAAGTGCAGTGAAGTTGTGTGGTCCTTTCAGCTGCTTGCATGCTAGTGCAGCAGAGCACCGCTGCAGACTTGTAGGATGTATCCGGTGGGCTGTGACACCGATGAAGCCCTTTCTGTTTGCTGTCCAGCAGTCAGTGGTGGTCCCTATGAACTCCACATCATGCATCGCCGCCTTGAGATTCTCTTTCATCTCTGTAGTTGCTTTGTCAATTCTGCTCTTCATGGTATTGCGAACCATGACAGATGCGTCGGGCTGGAGGTATTTAATTAGACGTTGAAAACCCTGTTCTTCTACAACACTCAGAGGCTGCAGGCCATTAACCACAAAATCAACAAGACGCTCATCCACACCTTTCTGTGTTACACGAGGTGTATCCCACAGTTTCAGCTGCTTGGGTGTTGCTTGGTCATTCGGATCTTCCTCATGCTTCCTTTTCTGAATAGCTAGCTTGGTGTACTTCTCCAGGTATCTCTCGTGCTTTCTCTAGAGGGGCAAATGTAGGAGAGCCATGTGATACAAAGAGAGTCAAGTGATACAAATGTTTGTCAGGGCAGCATTGCCTTTAGCTTATAATGTTAGCCTTATATCATCACCAGCGGTGCACACAACCATTTTGATCTGGCTCTCAAATGGGGGAGCTGATTTTCTTAATCTATGAGTCATGGGTCAGATAGTTTTTCTGATAAAATGTGATTCAATACAAAATGTGCATTTAAGTAAATTATACAGATTAACATTTGACTTCATAAAATGAAAAAGACCCCCCCAGTTTCACTATAACTTTACTGCTGTTAACAGTACTGTTTGGCTTTTTTGAATTGTAACAGCAGCACCACCTAAAATCATTTCCCCAGACAATGTTTGTATCCCTAAGAGCAAGAACATGAATTCTAATAGCAATAACGTCTGCACACTAAGATGTTAGGTATTCAGATGAGCGGTCTAATGTTAGCTTAGCTAACTAGCTAACACGTAGCTAGCGCTAATGACTTACCTTAATGTGTTTCCTGAGGTTTGACGGACTGTTCTTGAACGCCAATATTTCCTGGGGTTTTGGTTTGCACAAGATACAACGCATTCGCCAGGAGTTGCTTTTAGCACCAACAAACTCAAAAAGCTCTTTCAAATAAGGCCATGGGTGCAGCTCCCCAACAGACTGCTCGTGTGACTGAGCGCCATTCTCACCGTTGTCCATTTTGTGCAGCTGCTCAAACGTTGGTGGTGTAACAGGTGTGGGCCCGGAGTGGCAGACCTGCTCTGACACACACACAATGGGCTTTATGCGCAGTCTCTTCCGGGTCACGATAAGCCAGCCCAACTACTTCCGGTTGACAGCTGCCAAAGCGGTGAATATGGTGTTTTTTACCCGTTGTCTTCAAGACTTGCCTCCATCAACGTGGACGATGTCCACAGGATTTTCCAGAAGCATACGACGACGTCCGCAAGCAAGCGGATTAAAGGCTTTAAGTTGTTTATCACCGACTTTATACGCGATTATGAAGGTAAGTGTTTCGCTAACAGTGGTAGCTCGAAGGTAGCATCATAAGAAGACAGGCAGCTAGTCAACGTGTTAATGTGATTAGGACACCGTGTAGTAAGAACAGTAAATATTAAGCTCACATTTTACACAGAAATATGTTTGGTCTGTTTTTGACATATAGTAATGCTTTGCTACTTATATTGTGTGTTCTTTGGTTAGCACCATTTGCTAATAAGTCACTACTGCTTCTCTTCCTCAGTTTCCCACAAGAGTGAGACAGAAGTGACAGTGAGGACAAAGTGCTTCAGATCCATGAAAAAGAGCCTGAAGCCGCATTCATTGAGTGTAGGGAAATGGGAGCAGCGGGAAGAATTTACTTATTAAATATCACCTCAAACGGCAGTTAGTTGCAGTTCTGGGTTTTGATGCTGCTGTAATTTTTGCTGTTAATGTCTGTCGTTCAGAGGCATTTTCTACTCTGGTTTATTAATGTGATGGGAACTATGTAGCTCTACATTTATTGTAATGAGTTTTTTTTTCATTTAGACGAAATAAGGGGAAACGATGCATATTAATGAACATTCAGTCAAATGTAAATATAGCTCAAGGCTAATTTCCATCTGTAGACCCCCTGGCAGGTTAATGGTACTACAGAAATGCACACTAGACAAAAATAATTCAGTATTTTATATCTATTCAGTATTTTAACATATAAGAATATTTGGCTAAAACATATAACAAGTTTAACAACTTTAGTTGCTGTGTTTTTATAAGTCATACCAGTTTTAGGGCTATCATTCACTGCATGGATATAAAAACACTTCACATGGTACTGTTTCTATCAACTTCTTTTACAGGTGGTTCTCAAAGACACTAAACCTGTTGAGCTGCTGACGTACCAGTGTTCATGTGTTGCTGGGCTTGCCCTGTGCAGTCATGTTGCAGCCTTGCTGTATCAGTCTGCTGATTACAGCCAGAAGGGACTTACAGCTGTACCCCCAACACAAAGCTGCACACATTCTGAACAGCAGTGGCACAAACCTCGTACTCAGGTGAAAAATCCAAATTTTTTAACATAATGTTGTTAGTTACACACATAGAAAAACATCATCTTTAACGTTTACATTTCTTTACAGGGCTTCAAACCTGGTCCGACCAATCAGATGGTGATAGTATCAGCAAGACCCAAAGAAAGAAGACTGGCTGAAGGAATCCGGTAATACATTACACATAGAATAGTTCATTTATTTTCCTTTGTCTGTTTCATTGAATTTCCCTTTATAAGCATGCACACATGCACACTCTTCTTCTTATCGCACACAGCTTGTTAACAGTGAGGCACAAGAGAAGGCATAGATGCAGTGAGTACATAGTACATGGTAGATGATACCAAACCAACAAGCAGCGTGAACAACTTCTTAAGAATAAAGTCTACTCCAAAGTTTGGCAGGTCAGAAGGTTAAACTGAATTGATCTCATAAAATATTTGACTGAACATGTAAAACAATGACGCTATGTTGTAATTGCAGGAGTAATTTATACAAAGCAGCCTCAAACCTGACCTGCGAGCTCCCAGACATGACTGTGCTTCACCTGAACGAGGCCTATGAACAGATGCCAAGGGACACTGCTCCACTTATAACCACCGTGGGGATTTCAGGGGCTATACCACTGGTGGACAGTGCCTTTGGCAAAGTTCAAGAAGGAAGTGTCCTCTCCTATCTCCTCCCAGCATGGAGCCCACCTAAAACGTGTTTGCATTCCACTGCAACACCACGACCATCTGTACCTCCCTCCAATTACTTCTTGGGCCCCACCAAGTGCTGCTTTGTACTGAGCCATCATCAGCAACTCCACATGATGTCTCTGGAAACATCACATGACATGGCCCACCGAACTGAGGAGAGCACAAGGCAGCAAAGCTCTCTGCAGGAATGGCACCTCTTAAGGAGGCTGCGTGTGACATCCTCTAGATTTAGGTATGTGCACTTTTCACCCAACAGGATATATAGTTGTAAACAAACATGATGATCCTGTCGGAATAAGAAACTGTGTTAAATATGATTTTGTTTTTAAAACTTTGCCTTCATATAAACATCTTTTTCAGAAACCACAGCCTAGCAGACCTTATGCATTTTGGTTTTAATGATAATATAGTGTTTTTATATATATATATATATATATATATATATATATATTATGCTGTTTAATTATATACTGTTTATCCATGTGATGTGCTTCAGAGAAGTTTGCCATGTGAGAGGACAGTCATCGGCAGAAAGCTTGGCCGTTTGAATCTCCCGGTCAGGCTACAAAACTGCCGACATGAAGAGAGGCCTCGAGCTGGAGCCTAAGGCAATAGAGGAGTATTGTCTGGCGAGGGACGTCAACCACTACCCATGTGGCTTCATCATTCATCCCGATGCGCCGTGGCTTGGGGCTTCACCAGATGGTCTGATCTACGACCCAAAAGCTGAACCTGCATTTGGACTGGTAGAGGTGAAGTGTCCTCATGTCAGAAGCTATGTGGACTGCACTTACCTCAGGGTCTCTGATGACATACTTCAGTTAAAAAAATCACATGCCTACTACTGGCAGGTGCAGGGGCAACTTTTATTAAGTGGATTTGAATGGTGCGACTTTGTAGTCTACACTGAGGATGACCTGTTCATTCAGAGGATTTACAGGGATGATGAAGTTCTACAAGCTATAAAAGAGAAAACTGATTATGATGCTTGCACTGCTTGTAAACAGAGGTGGGTAGTAACGTGGTACATTTACTCCATTACATTAACTTGGGTAAGTTTTTACAAAAAATGTACTTTTTATAGTAGTTTTAAAACGGTGTGCTTTTTACTTTCACTCAAATATACTTATAAATTAACACTACTTTTACTCCATTACAATTGCATGCATTCCACTCGTTGCTTCTATTTTTTGGCCATTTATTAATACGAATCAGTTTTGTTACACGACTTCCACATGACCATCTCAGAAAACAAACATACTGTGCTGGTGGCTACGTCAGTTTTATGAAGACTGTTTTAATGTGATGGATGTTTTATTCATGTTCATTTTTTTCATCACTGTTTCAGTTATTGATTTTTAGTTAAAAAGAATATATCTGATGTTGTTGTCAGTATTTTAGTAGTTTTTTTCAATAAGTACTTTTTAGTCTAACTAGAGTAATTATTTGGATGACTAGCTTTGACTTTTACTTGAGTCATATTTTTCTCATGTAACAGTACTATTATTTCAGAATTTTTGGCTTCTCTACCCACCTCTGCTTGTAAATAACAAACAAACACAAAACAATTAAAATTCCACCGTTTGTGTCCCAAAGGAAGGCTGTGAGATCGCCTTTTTTTATTGCATCAAAATGTTTAAAACAGCAATAACAATATCACATTCAATGACTAACTATTCTACAAAAATCACTTGCAATGTCAGATTTGATTGTTCTACTTTGCCCAAGCCTTAACCAAGGGGCCATTTTCGTAGTTCAGCAGGAGACATGCAACAACGTACAGCTGATTAATGTTACCAAACATATTCAAAGGAATGACTGAATCCAATAACTTGTGTTCTTTCAATCTTCCAATCACACGCTCCACATGCACTCTGAGGTGTGCGATTGCCTGCGTTTCCCTGACCTCACTCTCAGGCATTTGATGTCTTCCTGAAAGAAATGCAGGTCTGTACATCTTACAGGGCACACAGTTGTCCATCAGGAAGCCTCTGTCCACCATGATCGCTGAGTCTGGACGGAGAAGCTTGCAAAGACCTGATTCCACAAACAGCTGCTTGTCGCTGATCGAACCAGCATAGAGGGGAGAAACAAAGGTCACTGGACCATGTGGTGCTATACCAACCATTCCTTTCAGGGTGCAGTGGGACTTGTAGTTTGAGTAGACCTCACTCTGTAGCAAGGGAGAAGAAGGGGTTTGGCACCTCAGCTCAGTGCAGTCCAGAACCACAGTGGTGTCAGCATAGTCTCTGAACTCTACAGGTAGGTACTCCCGGATCCTCTCTTGTGTCATCCAGATTCTCTGTGCACCCAGGACAGAAAGCAAAAAAATGCTCCATGTGAGAATTATTCTGCTCACAGTAGATTGGTGGATTTGATAGCGGTCAGCCAGGTCCCTCTGCTTCAGTCCAAAGGTCAGGTAGTTCAGGAACAGGAACATCTCATCTATTGGGTGTAGAGCCCGTCCCTGTGAAATACACAAGATAAGAAATAAATGGTTGGCTGTACTACTTTATTGTGCTGTAGTTGGAAAATCACATAATTACAAATAAGGCCTACCGTGGGAGCACTCAGTCGTCCAGCATCATCAGCAGTTAAGCTGGTCGCTCGGACCATGTATTTCAGTGATGGTTGAATGACCTGCCAAAACCGCATCAGGTGGTCATAAGATGCAAACCTGGAAACAGATGGAGACCTAACTTCACCTGAGGGACATTCCATTTTGTTTTATTTATTATTTTGAAAATTACCATAAGCAGGATAAATGTTAACCAAACTACATTAGTCAGATATTCAGTCATTTTTTCCCCCACACGCTGTGTAAATTTTTTTTAGATAGACATTTATTTATGCCTCAGTGGGGTAATTCATAGTGCTGTAGACAGCTGTACAATTTCACAGTAAACAAGTAAAACAAATATGAATAGATAAACAAGTTGTGTATACAAATATATATATATACACAACTACAATATAAATACATCAACACTGCTGTGAACAGGCCTAATTGTGGAGTCTGACAGCAGAGGGGAGGAAGGACCTGCTGTATCTCTCCATTGATGATGCTTTTGGTGTTCTTGACCTTCATCTGCGATCTGAAGTAAACCTTCCTGCTACAAGCAACCACCTGTTAGACCGGGGTCTTATTAATTTGTATGAATGAAATGAATGAATGAAAAATACTTTATTAATCCCAAAGGGAAATTCAATATTGTAGTAGTAGTAATTTTTTAGTAAAACAATCACATTAATTAATTAAGGGCTTTGTTCTTCAGCCTGATAGCTGCTGGAAGGAAGGATCTTCTGTATCTCTCTGTCTTGCATCGGACTTGAACAAGCCTCCCACTGAACACACTCTGTTGTTTCGTCACGGCGTTGTGTAGAGGGTGTGAAGGATCTTCCATTATCTTCGTCAGCTTGTACAGAATTCTTTTTTTGATGATCAACTCCAGCGGCTCCAGAGTTACTCCAAGCACAGAACCGGCTTTCTTGATCAGTTTGTTAATTCTTTTCAAGTCTCTGGTTCTGATGCCGCTGCCCCAGCAGATTGCTGCAAAGCTAATTGCACTTTCAACAACAGACCTGTAGAACATTTGCAACATTTTGGTGCAGACGTTAAAAGATCTCAGCTTCCTTAAGAAGTAGAGTCTGCTCTGACCTTTCTTGTAAATGTACTCAGTGTTGCTTTTCCACTCAAGTCTGTTGTCCAGCTGAACTCCAAGGTACTTGTATTCCTCCACCACCTCCACCTCCTCTCCCATGATGGAAACACTTCTATGTGTGTTCTTGTTCCTCCTGAAGTCAACAATCATCTCCTTTGTTTTCTTGGTATTCAAGATGAGATGATTGTCACCGCACCATTTCACAAACTGACCGACCAGTTCTCTGTACTCTGCTTCTTGTCCATCACTGATACACCCAACAACTGCTGAGTCATCAGAGTATTTCTGCAGATGACAGAACTCAGAGTTGTACTGGAAGTCTGAGGTGTACAGCGTGAATAGAAATGGTGAAAGTACAGTCCCTTGTGGTGTTCCAGTGCAGCTGACCACCATCTCAGACACACAACCTTTCAGTCTCACAAACTGTGGTCTGTTTGTGAGGTAGTCGTAAATCCAGGTGGTTGTGGAGGGATCCACCTGGAATTTCTGCAGCTTCTCACACAGCAGAGCAGGCTGAATCGTATTAAAAGCACTTGAGAAATCAAAGAACATGACCCTCAAAGTGCTGCCTGACTGGTCCAGATGAGAGTGGGCTCTCTGAAGCAGGTATATGATGGCATCTTCAACCCCAAGCCCATTACGGTATGCAAACTGTAATGGGTCCTGAAAGGTGTTCACCTGCTTGCTGAGGTGAGCCAGTAAGAGTCTCTCCAGGACTTTCATGACTTTCACCCTGCTGCTGTCAGACCTTACAATCAGACCTGCTCACAGTCGACAACATGTAAGCTAGATGTTTACAGTAAGCAATAAGCAGAAAGCAATATACCATCTCCTGTCCTATAACTCAGCTCTTTAATTTTCACCAATATAAAAAATAAAATAATGGAGCTCCTCTTGTATGGGAGCCAAGTGTAAAAATTCAGTATAAAAGTTGTAGCTGACACATTTTCATTATTTATCTCACTTTTCTCACATTTAGTACATTTTTCCTACATTTTCCTACATTTAACATAACTTTTAACCACATGTATAATGGTCAAATAGAACATCTAAATCTAAATTTTAAATCTAAATCTAAATGTTATATGTTATATCTAAATGTTTAAATCTAAATGTTTAAATCTAAATCTAAATGTTATATGTTATATCTAAATGTTAAATGTTAAATCTAAATGTTTAAATCTAAATGTTATATGTTATATCTAAATGTTAAATCTAAATCTAAATGTTATATGTTATATCTAAATGTTAAATCTAAATCTAAATGTTAAATCTTATATCTAAATGTTAAATGTTAAATCTAAATCTAAATGTTTAACTTAAATGTTTCGAATATATGCTAATTAACCCCGCCCCTTTTAACCTCAACCAATACGCTAGTAGGGAAACACTCGCTCGCACGCACACACACACACACACAGGTCTTTACTGTGAAAGTCTTTCTGCATTTACGAGCTGCACTTGAAAGTACACTTCCAACCAACCACTCACACCATTAATGGTAAGATGCATATATTTATTTTTAACTTTCTAAACAACATTTTGCGGACATTTCAGCTCTGTAGTTGACCTTTAGACCATGATGTGGAAAAGGAAAAATTTCCAACGAGACCAGCCTAAGCTAACCTGGTCTGGGTATGACAAAGACTGATGCTTCTGGAGAAAAAGGCAAGCATCTTGTTTTTATATGTTTTGACTTTGGCTCAAGTAGCCTGATGAAGCCCCATTTCGTCAAGGGATAGATGGCAGAGGAGCCTATTGAAAAAGAGAAAACAAAGATTTCTCTTAGTGGACTGAGTACTTTTAAATTATACACACACAAACTTTGGACATTACAACATTTACTCAGTTAAGGATTAGGAAATGCATTCTTGGTTCACTTCACTTTTCTTTGTGACGTGACGGCAGTGATAGCGATAAATTTGCCCTGGACGTTAGCTACAGCTAAGTAGCTAGCTAACAGTAAAAGTCCGCAAAATGTTGTTTAGAAAGTTAAAAATAAATATATGCATCTTACCATTAATGGTGTGAGAGGTTGGTTGGAAGTGTATTTTGATGTGCAGCTCGTAAATGCAGAAAGACATTCACAGTAAAGACCTGTGTGTGTGTGTGTGCGTGCGAGCGAGCGAGTGTTTCCCTACTAGCGTATTGGTTGAGGTTAAAAGGGGCGGGGTTAATTAGCATATATTCGAAACATTTAAGTTAAACATTTAGATTTAGATTTAACATTTAACATTTAACATTTAGATATAAGATTTAACATTTAGATTTAGATTTAACATTTAGATATAACATATAACATTTAGATTTAGATTTAAACATTTAGATATAACATATAACATTTAGATTTAGATTTAAACATTTAGATTTAGATTTAACATTTAGATTTAACATATAGCATTTAGATTTAGATTTAAAATTTAGATTTAGATGTTCTATTTGACCATTATACATGTGGTTAAAAGTTATGTTAAATGTAGGAAAATGTAGGAAAAATGTACTAAATGTGAGAAAAGTGAGATAAATAATGAAAATGTGTCAGCTACAACTTTTATACTGGATTTTTACACTTGGCTCCCATACTCTTGTGACACTGTATTATCATCATCATCATCAACAACATTGTTATTATTAAGAAGAATAGACTATGCATTATGTAGCGTGGCTATGTATTATTATTATTATTATTGTCATTGCTGTTATCGTTATTATTATCACTTTATTTCTAAAGAGGGGCTCCATGTAACTGGTCTAAAAGTATAAGATAACTAACAAATGTACTTACCGGGTGAAAAAACGAATGTCCACATCGGACCCATCAAATCGCTGTATCCCGAAACGTGACAGGAACATCTGCTCCAGCTGCTGCCTTAGTGGAGCGACTTCCTCTCGTAGCCTCTGCTTTTCCTCCAGCACACTGTCCACAACGGCAGGATCCGGACCCACGCAGTAGTCGTGATCGTGTGCACAATCTGGTTCCCCAGTTTCCACATTCTCTGGTTCTCTAGCTGTGCGTTCCCACACAGAAAGTCTTCTCTCACCAAGAGAAAAGTTGTTCCACGGAAATAAAAGTGGAACGGCGCCGGGTCTCAGCGCCTCCTCTTGCCTTCCTTACTCGGCTCTTTGACATCTTGCGCTGTAAAGTGTCGACTGTATACACGGGTGTGTGGAGTGATGGTGAGATTATCCCTTCTGATGTTCACCATCCATCTCTTCCGTTGTTGATCCTCCGAGGGAAACGTGTGGAAACTGATGGTTGAATTGTATTTAGCTGACGAGGTAACAATGGAACACAGCAGTGTTCAGCTGTCCACCTTTCACGCCGCTGAAACTTGTGTTCCTGCTTCATCTCACGTTATATATTATACCATTATAGTAATACACTCTTCTATAAACAACTATACTACCTGTTGTCTCGAATATGAACAATATCTTATTCCTTTGTTTCCCTCAGTGTTCAAATCTACAGCCACAACGTTACCATAGCTTTAACCGGAAGCGTTTTTACTGGCGTGTCGTGAACCGGAAGTTAAAAAAACAGCACCGTGCATAAAGCTCATTACAACTGTTCATGGTAAGGTTCAGTATAGCAAATATATCAATTATTAAAAAATAAAAAACTATTGGACTGACCCTTTGGACTTTCTGAAAAGATAATGTTTTCTATTGCCACCCACAGATATAGCAGCGTATCTGGAATACAAGCTGGACACTTGAATGGCTCCTGTCATGCTCCGTGGTACGGGGCCCAGCTTTCCCAGCTGCCCTGAAGGCATCTTCCCCTCATTCATTCATGATTGCTGATGCGCTCCACCTGCGCTGAGCGCTTATACCTGCTGGTGACAACTCTTCCCTGCCAGGTCGTCTTGGTTAATCTCTGTACGTATCCAGCCTTTGTATTTCTGCCTGCCTGCCTGTCGTTGACCCTCTTGCCTGGATTTAGGGATGGTGAAAGCGAGGCCTCATGAATCATCGAGCCAACTTTGACCCAAATGCTTGAAAATGGCTTAGTGTTCTGAATCATTTGACCAAACCAAAGAGCTCCATCTGCTGGCTGTAGGAGTCTGATGTATCAGAAGGACAGCACTGACACCTCACATCTGTCATCCCTATCTCAACTTGGAATACATGTTTAATAAACGATACGTAATCTACCATCCGAGTGAAAATGTATTTTCTGTTGTTCATATAAATAACAAGGAGGGGTATTAGGTAACATTTGTTTAGGTAACCGAATTGTGGTGTAACTTAAGTAAACCAATCTAATGATAGTAGTTACTCAGTGGGAAGGCATGAGGGAAGGAGTGTTTGTGCGACGGGTATAGTGACTGTGTTATTTAATACAGTTGTAATAAAATTGTTTACTGTTTTATGTGTCTAATTATTTATAATAGATATTGTAAATGCTTGTTATCGTCTACCTCATGAGTTTTCTTTTGCATAGCTGATCGTTGTTAAATGTGGCACAACAGTTTATAGCACACTGCACATTTATGTACATAGATTATTTACTCAGTTTTTTTTGTTTATCGTCTATCTAGTTTTTTTTTTTTCAAATTGTTTATTTTTATTTTATAATGTTTTATGGCATTCAGGTTGGACGGCAAAGTAAGATTTTCATTGTTCAGGGAAGCTTGTTTCCTTACTTTGCAAATGACAAAGACACTTTGAATCTTGAAATGTATGATGAGAAAAAAAACTTTGGCAACATTGTGATGTCATAGATTTTTATTTAAAAAACGTATTTTCTGTTAGGCTTCAATCTGCTCCTCTTCTGGCACACTACCTTTCCAGCTTTGGAGAGGTTGCACCTGAAAGAAACACAAGAACAAAATTGTAATTAACCAAGTTTAAAATCATTAAATTCTCTGCTGATGGTGATCAGAAACCAGCTTGGTGTCTAAGGTCCTGCAGGTGGTGGTTTTTCCTCTGCAGCTGCAGACTGAGACGTTTCCTCTGATGCTTCTGGTTGAAGTTTATGATTAACTTTAAAGTCTGCTCTTTGCAAGGCTATTTAAAAAACATCTATATAAAGAAAGGGGAATTAAGCTTACCTGTGATGTTGAAGGCACCACCTGCTCCGTCCTTCTCTCATACTCCGAGCTCCTTCAGCAGTTACTCTGGCAACGGCGTCTCGCGCAGACGTTTGTTTCCCCAAATCTCTAAAAGCTAAATGTGATTCAATATAAGCTCATGCTGATGTGATGCTTTTCCTAAATTTGTTTTCAAAATGCAATGTCGCACAATCGCTACAGAATCTCCTCTCAAAAACCCGCGATCTCCTCAGTGTTTGGAATCTAAGAGATTGACAAGCCCGGTCCCTTCAAAGATCCCGCTTGCTGCTCGATACGCGCTGATGACGTAACGAGGCCTCGTTTGGTCTATCACGTGACTTTTGGCATGCTGAATCAATGCTCAGAGACTATCCCCCAATCCCAAACCGAAAACTTGAGCACTCGCCCTGAGCCCCTGATGACTAAATGACATCACCTGCATGAGGAGTCGAGGGTGACAGGCCACAAGGGCTCGAAATGCTTTAAATAGGATTGGGACAGCACTTTGAGACCTGCACTGCAAGGAGAGAGACGCCAAAACGAGAGGATTACAATTCTTTAAAAAAAAAAAAAATGACAGAAGAGAAGTTGCTGCAGCGACGATTTGTCTGTTAGTATAAAACACTGCAGCCATGATTTATTGTCATGAATGTCTGAAAGAATGTGGCTAATAACAACGTAATATCTCCATCAACAGGGTCTGAAGACCAAACCAAAAAATTAATTTGTCTCAGGATAAAACATGAAGCGCTATTTACGGGCTTCCGCAACGCGTCCTTACAAGGATTTGAGTAAGTGTTGAGTTCTTGTAATCCATATAAAAGTAAATGGGCTGAAAACAAAAGAAAACCAGTGTTGATGAGCAGCATTTGTGTCTGTGTGCGTATGTGTATAGTGTTATCATTGCAGAAATGGGTCTGCAGAAGGTTGTGACCCCCAGCCAGGCTGCAAAGAAATGGGAAAACTTAAAGAAGAAATATAGGGTTAACCTGTTTAATGTTTATGCACATGGGTTGCTGGGTAACGACCCAGCGCCACAATACTGAAGAACATGTTTCACACGTCGGCTTCTCTCGGTAAACTCCGTGTTTCACGTGACATCGCAGTGATTTATGGGTAATTCCTTAGCGAAAGTTGGCATCGATGCTGACTTATGGAAAGGGGGCAGAAAGGGCTCAAAAATGTCCGCCATCATCCCTTGATCACTCACACAATTCCAATTGGAATACCACTGAACCCTCGAGCCCCTCGCGGGAGCGCGCCCGTGAGTGCAGGAGTGCTCAAGTGTTCCATTTGGGATTCGACCAATGCTCGCAACACTTCCGTGTCACATGCTCGACACGTGATCGAGCAGACGGCTCGAGCAGAACATCCCTACCTGGATTTGGATTTCGCCTCTGCCTGCCCCCTGTCTGGTGCTTGTGCTTGTTTGGATCTTCTGGCTCACTGACCTCTGGAAATTATTACAGGACTGAGATATCGGATCACAGACTCTACTTTCCTTGCCCCACCGGAGATTCTCTGGATTCCCCGCTGTCTGCCTTGTCAGCAGTCTGACCTGTGGTTTGTAAACCGCCTTCTAACCTCTCCTCTGCTCAGCAGCCTTTTCCCCCAGTCAGTGTGATGAATCTGCAGTGAGAGTGTGTGTGATGTGTTTGTGTCTGCAGTCAGTGTGATGAATCTGCAGTGAGAGTGTGTGTGATGTGTTTGTGTCTGCAGTCAGTGTGATGAATCTGCAGTGAGAGTGTGTGTGATGTGTTTGTGTCTGCAGTCAGTGTGATGAATCTGCAGTGAGAGTGTGTGTGATGTGTTTGTGTCTGCAGTCAGTGTGATGAATCTGCAGTGAGAGTGTGTGTGATGTGTTTGTGTCTGCAGTCAGTGTGATGAATCTGCAGTGAGAGTGTGTGTGATGTGTTTGTGTCTGCAGTCAGTGTGATGAATCTGCAGTGAGAGTGTGTGTGATGTGTTTGTGTCTGCAGTCAGTGTGATGAATCTGCAGTGAGAGTGTGTGTGATGTGTTTGTGTCTGCAGTCAGTGTGATGAATCTGCAGTGAGAGTGTGTGTGATGTGTTTGTGTCTGCAGTCAGTGTGATGAATCTGCAGTGAGAGTGTGTGTGATGTGTTTGTGTCTGCAGTCAGTGTGATGAATCTGCAGTGAGAGTGTGTGTGATGTGTTTGTGTCTGCAGTCAGTGTGATGAATCTGCAGTGAGAGTGTGTGTGATGTGTTTGTGTCTGCAGTCAGTGTGATGAATCTGCAGTGAGAGTGTGTGTGATGTGTTTGTGTCTGCAGTCAGTGTGATGAATCTGCAGTGAGAGTGTGTGTGATGTGTTTGTGTCTGCAGACAGTGTGATGAATCTGCAGTGAGAGTGTGTGTGATGTGTTTCCTGCTTTAGTTTCTGCTTAATGATTTCTGTGTTGCAGGAAATCCTCACAGCGTATTCGCGGTCTGTCGGGCTCGAGGTGGTGGACACCAGACCTCCTCCAGCTCTGCTTCATCCTCCCTCTCCTCCTCCTCTTTTTCCTCCCCCTCATCTTCTTATTCCTCCTCCTTCTCCTCATCTTTCTCCTCCTATTCATTCTCCTGCTGTTTCTCCTTTATCTTGCCCTTCTCCTCTTTCTAGTGTTTCTTCTTTTATCTGTTCTCTTCCTCTTTCTCCTTTTCCTTCTCCCCCTTCTTCTCCTCCTCTTTCTCCCCCTCCTCTTCTTACTGTTTCTCCTCTATCTCCTTCTCCTCCTCCTCCTTTTCTTACTGTTTCTCCTCTATCTCCTTCTCCTCCTCCTCCTTTTCTTACTGTTTCTCCACCTCCTCCTTCTCCCCCTCCTCTTTCCACTCCTCCTCTTCCTATTCATTCTCCTCCTCTTGCTCCTTTTCCTCCTTTATCTTACCCTACTCCCTCTTCTACCATTTCCTCTTTTATCTCTCCTCTTCCTTCTCCTGCTCCACCACCTCCTCCTCCTCCTCCTTTTCTTACTATTCCCCCCCCCCCCCCCCCCCCTCCTCCTCAGGCACCCCGCGGACCATAACCTGTTCTATGTCGTTTTCATTTTACCTGTTTATTTTTGTTGTTCTTTGGGACAAGAAGTGGCCAAAAGGCCCTCTTGAAGTTTCAGGGGGACACTTTAAGTTTAGTTTTTGTTCTTATTTTTGCATATATGTTTGTGCTAAAGGAAACGTAGACATGACAAAGAAATCTGTGATAGAGAGTGGCTTTTACTTTGTTATTTTCGACTGGGGCTATTGCAGTATGGTTACTTTCTTTTTATGGTTACAAAATGTATTAGAATTATAAGTTGGAATATAAAGGGGTGTGGAAGTCCTGCTAAGAGAGGGAAGCTAATGGCGTATCTTAAGCATCACAAAGCAGATATTGCATTCATTCAAGAGTCTCATTTCGGAGCAGAGAAGCTATGAAATTGAAATTTGGATGGTGGGGCATGTTTTTCATAGCTCCCTCTCTTTATATATTATACTGGTAGGTCTATGTAATTCATTTTCCTGAATTTTAGCTGTTTATATTTTTATTCATGTTTGTATTAATACTGCTACAATTTTCTTTTCCTTCTGGGGTAGATCAATCATTCAGTCTTCCTATTTGTTAGTATGAATGCATGTATTGCAGTACAACAACATCTGGATCACACCTTTTCAAATGTTTTTATTTTATTACAAAAGATTATGCAATATGGACATAACAAGACCCACCATCAACACCAACAATAACAATAATGGATAATAAATTAACAAAATATTATAAAAAAGGAACAGGACAGCAGCCCACAGAATACTGAAGGTAGCTGTTTTAGTTCTTTGTATTCTCCTTTGCCACCCACTGTGGAGGCCACGTCTTCCCACTGCAATAAATGTAAAGAAGATTCAATGACAACATGACAGTAAAAGACACTGAGCCGCAGTGGGCTTCAGTTTGTAGCTCATTCACTTTGTTAACATGCTCACAGTTATATGACTAATTTGCTCACAGTCTTATGGTGATGATTTCACTGAGGTTTTTATATACACTCAAGCTATAAATGCAATTTAAAATAAGTTTATACAAATATATAGCACAGAAGCATTTAACAATAAATACCTTACAACTTCCATTACATGAATAATAAAAGTTTCAATTTAAAGACTATTTTTTTTCTAAAATTTAAAGAAGGGAAATCATACATACCACATGGAACATGGTTCCCACTCCACCAGCTCTATTTGTTTCCCCTGAAAAATATTTTAAAATGTTTACTGCTATAAGCAATCACACTGTCAGAGGACTTTAGAGCTGTGGTGCATTAAAATCCACTAAATACATTCAGACTAAAGGTATATATTCACATTACATCTTTACTTTAAATAATAACAAAGGAGAACCTTCTGGATTTTTGTCTTTAAAACTTGCTTCACCGGGTAATACTTGTCCTTTCCCCTGACGATATGGCTGCCATCTGAAAGAGCAAAAAGTGTACGCTTACGTTTTTTAAAACATTTGTTATAGAACTGCCAGGGGTGCACAGAAAAAATTATACTTTTGGTCTTCCAACAAAATACAATAAACTGCAGTTGATTAAAAATGCAGAAATGCTGGTGCCAACATAGAGTAGAAGACTAGAAAAGCACACGTTACATAAATTAAAATTCTTTACATTGGCTGCCTGTGATTACCTAATTGATTGTACAATTATTGTATTAATTTTTAAGGCACAGCCTTGCATTGGGCTGTCTCTCAGAGATGCATTTAGTTTACGTTGTACTTCATTTAGCCATTATGCTCTCAAACAGTGGACATGTGTGCATGGGATCTGAGAATATCTATACTTTTAAACCAAAAATAAACAAATTTATCCGTCAATATTTTGTATGTAGGGTTTTTTTTAAATCAACTTTTCACAATGTGTAATAACTCAATATTTTATTTAACTGCTTTTTTCATCACTGTCTTGGGTGGTCTTTGTTTTAAATTTGTGATGCTTGTAATTTTATTTCAAGTCTTACTGTTATATAATTTATTTTTAACTATTTGGGTTTCTTTTTCTACGTCCATCTTTGTTATTACCGTGTGTTGTCACTATTTTATGTTCTATTCTACTATTCTATTCTACAGTCATTTAGCAGACGCTTTTATCCAAAGCGACTTACATTTGAGTAAGTGAGTAAGAACAACACAAGCATGAATTCAAACATGATGGGACGTCATAATTAAGTGATAATCAGACTGCTTTGAGTCCAGTTGGACCCAGGTGCTGTCATGTAGTGCTAGAGGCAGTGCATATAATTTTTTATTTATTTTTTTGTCATTTTAAGTCATTTTGTTAAAATACAAGATCACGATTTCATCACACAATATCAACTTGGGCATAGGGGCACACAGCTTATTCAGCACTTGATTGAGCCAAAGAGCTGGACAAATCTTTCTACCTCATTCTGAGTAGAAGAGTTAAGCTAAGTGTGGAAATGCTCCTTAAACAACTGAGTCTTTAGCTTGCTTTTAAAAGTGGATAAGGACCCAGCGGATCGGACGGAGTTTGGTAGATGGTTCCACCACCGGGGAACAACAGAGGAGAAGAGTGTAGCTACTGATGTGGCGCCACCTTGTGGTGGGAGCACTAGGCGTCTTTCACTGGCAGAGCGTAACTGTGGAGAGGGAGTGTAGCTCTGGATTAAGGAGTGGAGGTAGACCGGAGCCGTTTGGGTTTTTGTTTTGTAAGCCAGAAGCAGAGCTTTGAAACTGATGCGCTGCAACTGGAAGCCAGTGGAGAGCGATTAGCAGCGGAGTGACATGAGCTGTTTTGGGCTGGTTGAAGACCAGACGTGCTGCTGTGTTCTGGATCATCTGCAGAGGTTTAACTGAGCAATGCAGGCAGGCCAGCCAGTAAGGAGTTGCAGTAGTCAATGCGTGAAATGACCAGAGCCTGGACCAGGAGTTCTCATTTTTATATCACTGCACACTGAACTACATTTAATCTCTATGAAGGGTAATTAAAAATAAAGCTGAATTGATTGATTAATTTGTCATTTCAAAGATATATAGAAGAACCATGAAATATGTGTACTGTCCTATTGGAAATGAAGGAACGTAAATAAAGGATGACCAAATAACCTCCAGGTATGTCTTCCTTGTTCTTTTTTGCCTTCTTCTTTGGAGGTACATCTGTTGAGAATAATAAACTGTCTGTAAAAAGCTGTTATTTTAAAATTACTATTGCTGTTATTAAAAAAAAAAAACTGATGTCAGATAATCTAATAGGTGATCATTTCATTGAAGCTGACGGTATGTCTAGTGTGATATCAAATCAAAACGATGTCATTTTGACATGATATTCTATCATCTCTGAGAAGAAATTGTCATTGCAACTTGTACGGAAACAGAATCTTTTACCACAATGTTATAATAACATAAGTTGGCATACTGGTGGAGTGCTGGATGGCTGAGGAGGTGGAGGGCTGGATGGCTGAGGAGGTGGAGGGCTGGATGGCTGAGGAGGTGGAGTGCTGGATGGCTGAGGAGGTGGAGGGCTGGATGGCTGAGGAGGTGGAGTGCTGGATGGCTGAGGAGGTGGAGGGCTGGATGGCTGAGGAGGTGGAGTGCTGGATGGCTGAGGAGGTGGAGGGCTGGATGGCTGAGGAGGTGGAGGGCTGGATGGCTGGGGAGGTGGAGGGCTGGATGGCTGAGGAGGTGGAGTGCTGGATGGCTGGGGAGGTGGAGGGCTGGATGGCTGAGGAGGAGGAATGCTGGATGGCTGGGGAGGTGGAGGGCTGGATGGCTGAGGAGGAGGAGTGCTGGATGGCTGAGGAGGTGGAGGGCTGGATGGCTGAGGAGGTGGAGGGCTGGATGGCTGGGGAGGTGGAGTGCTGGATGGCTGAGGAGGTGGAGGGGTTAGGGGTTGATGATTATTAAGAACAGACTGATCTATATATTGAAATGATAAATGACTGCAGATAGACAAGCTTACCAGTGATCAACACCTCATATAAAGCCTTCATTCGGTCCAGGCACTTTGCAGCCTGATCCGTCAACTGCCATTTGGGGTGTATGACATGCGTATGCCAAGTGGCAGGCTTTTTGCCTGGTTTGGCAACAAACACCACAGCTTTGTGTCCCAGAGTCTGCAATTTCTCCAGCTAAGAAAAATGAATTAATTGTCATAAATCAGCCATAGCTTTGTGAAATACACTTACAGATGTACAACACATACCAACACAGATGCCTCATCCATAACGTGAGGTGGTTTTGTTTTTTCTTTGGTT